>NW_027507748.1:645697299-645957299 GCF_037356315.1 Lithobates pipiens | reverse complement strand
CCAGCACAAGGCCAAACAACCTCCAAGGCACCCTCTTCCCTACAATCTCCAACCTCCACACATGTACCTGGGCCTGTGGCGCCTGCGACCATGCTGCATCATTTGCCATCCCCACCGCTGCAGGATCCACAGACAGAGCTCCTGGCACAAGCTGTTGCTGCTCTCCTCTCCCCCATGATAGCTGCCTCTGTTGAGAAAGCTGTCACCCAAGGCATGCATAAATTTCAAGCCCAACTCGGGGAACATGCATCCAGACTCAATGAGGCTGAGAATCGCATCTCTACTTTAGAGGAAGAATTATACCAAACGCAGTCCTTGGAACAAGCTCAGGACAGAACTAACAAATATATCTTGGAAAAGCTCGATGACCTCGAGAACAGGTCCAGGAGGAGCAACCTGCGTTTTGTAGGTATCCCCGAGTCGCTCCACCAATCCGCCCTATCAGACCTGTGTGCAAGCCGCATCCCGGAGGCTCTGGGCCTGGGGGGACCCTTCGTCGTGGAACGAGCACATCGTGTGGGGGCGCCCAACTCTGAGCGCAAGTCCCCGCGTCCGATCATTGCCAAATACCTGAATTATTCAGACAAAGCCTCCACTCTGCAGCAGTATCGTCAGTCCAGATCACTTCAGATCGACGGGGTCAAAATCCTGATCTTTGCTGACTATTCAGTGGATGTCTCCAAAAAACGGAAGGCCTTTCAACATATCTGTACGGAACTATTTCAACGGCAGATGAAATTCACTCTGGCATTTCCGGCAATCTTACGGATCAAAGCACCCAACGGAGAACAGCTCTCTTTTCAAGATCCGGACGATGCATCACGTTTTCTGAAATCGCTACGCTCGGGCCCTCCACTCAGCCCGGCTCCCAAAGCGGCCCCAGTCAATAGAGCCCTTGACCAGAGGAGCCTACGGAAGGACTCCCCCAAGCGCTTCAGGGCCTCAGGTCCAGCTCCTCACGCTCTCAACCCACGTTGATGAACCCCAGGACCTTGTCACCTTTTTGTCTTCCCTCCCTTTTAGGGACGAAGCTTCACCTACCACCCGTTCTCTCATGGTAGAAGTGGCTTCTACATGAATCAATCCCCTCCTGGGCCACCTGCGCCATACATGCGCTCCTCAGGTAATATTTGACCAGGGCCGTGACTGGCCCCATACGTTGCATTGACTGAACTTATGTCTTTTACCGTGCCCCATATGCCTTCGGCATCTGGTTGTTCTTTTATTGTCCTGTTATAACTGTTTTCCTCAATGTTTGTGTTTATATTTTCTCTCAGGTTATTCTCACTTGTTCCCCCCGTGGATTCCTCTGTGCAGACCATCTCACTTCGTTCTGATCCCTGCCTGGGTTGACGGCGTGCCGTGCTACTTCTTTTAAGGGCAGCCATCTTTATGTCAGTTCGGAGGCCTGGTTCTGGGAGCTGGTCTACACAGTGACCCCCATGCGGAAAAAAGTGAAGTTCACAGTGAATTGTTCTTATTTTTTTTGTTATTATGTTTGGCACATTTGCCGCTCCCTTCCCCGCCCCTTCCTTCTACTTATTCCCACAGCTGCACTTTCCCTTACACTACTCTTCCTTGCTGCTACCTTATCAGGGGCTGCCCTAGCCCTATCTGGAGCAAAGCTCCTGCTAATATATGCCCCAGGTCCTCCCTACTACATGGTACTACTAATCCGCACTGTTACTGCTTTTAACGCTCCACCATGCTGCAAGTAGTCTCGTGGAACGTTAAAGGGCTTCGTTCCCCCAACAAACGTATGAAGATACTGCGACACCTCAAGAGACTCAAAACAGACGTAGCGTTGCTACAAGAAACCCATCTCTCCTCATCCGACTTTGTTCGGATGAGGAAGCTCTGGGTGGGTGAGGTGGTTGGTTCTGAGGCCGTGGGCCGGAAAGCAGGGGTTCTTATTCTTATTAATAAGAATCTTCCTTGTAAGATCCTATCTACGGACACAGACCAACAGGGTAGACTCCTCACGATCAGGGCCCTCATAGGGACCAAGGAACTTGCTATTACGAACGTCTATGCCCCCAATAGCCCCACAAAACCTTTTTTCAGCGCATTGACTAGTTGGCTCCTGCGCTTCCCCCACCTCCCGCATCTGGTGGGGGGCGACTTCAATTCCGTTACCCACCCGGTAGATGACAAATCCTCATCATTACGCCCCATACTCTGTTCGACTGCTACTATTCCCACGAGCCTGGCAATGACTATGGAATCCCTTCACCTGCATGACATTTGGCGACTACACCACCCGACCGACCGAGAATTTTCCTTTTACTCTTATCCCCACAATGTCTTTTCAAGGATTGATTATTTTTTTTAGTTCTAATGACTTAATCCCCTTCCTTCCGACAGCGGAAATCCATGATATAGCCATATCAGATCATGCTCCGATATCAGTGACTCTAGAGACCCCCGACATACACCCCAATCCCAAAATTTGGCGTTTCCCCTCCTATTTGCAGCATAACGCAGATTTTCAAGCTTTCATGACGAAAGAATGGGCATCATATTCACAGACGAACGCAATACATGCTGACAACCCACACTTGTTTTGGGACGCAGGTAAGGCGTTCCTTAGGGGACGCATTATCTCTTACGCCTCCTCATTCAAGAAACACGCCCAGTCTCAATACAAAGCCTCCAGTTCCAGACTACATCAGGCCCAACGAGCACTCTATGCCGTAAACTCCCCCGAAAATCGCGAGGCCTGGCATACGGCCAAGCAGTCATTTGACACTTGGGCCGAAACCTTGGAAAACACTAAACATGCCCACTTCGACGCCACTCTACACAAATTTGGCAACAAGGCTGGCAAGCTTCTTGCCAGACTATGCAAGGGAACCTACCGCCCCACGGTCATATCGTCGCTACGCGACCCAGATGGCACAGTGGCGACTACTCCAAAGGGCATCAATGCGGCGATGCTCCGCTTTTATTCCTCCCTCTATGCGGCGGACCCTATTGACCGACCCACTGCTCGCGACTTCCTCGACGAAGTACAATTGACCCGAGTATCTCCCGCACAACTCGATTCGTTAAACGCCCCCATTTCCCCCTCGGAGATATCCGATACGATTCGTACACTAGCTTCCTCCAAAGCCCCAGGCCCGGATGGCCTATCAGGCGAGTTTTATAAATCTTTAAATGCACTTCTAACCCCGACCCTGGCCGATGTCTACCAACATATATGGTCTGGTGGCCCCTATCTCCCGTCCGGTAACCAAGCAATTATTAAGTTGTTAGAAAAAAAGGGTAAGGACCCACAAGAGCCCGGGTCATATAGACCCATCTCGCTTCTAAACCTTGATGTCAAAATTCTTTCCAAAATAATAGCTAATAGACTGGCTGACATCATCCCCTCCCTGATCCACTCCGCCCAGTCAGGTTTTGTCAAGGGCAGAACGGCAACTATTAATATCAGGAAGGTGATGATGGCACTAGAACATGCCAGATGTCACCCTACCAGCGATCTAGCCATTATCACTCTAGATGCTGAAAAGGCTTTTGACAATGTCAACTTTGAATGGCTGTCCATGGTACTGGGAGATATGGGCTTCACCGGACCATTTCTACACCTGATCAGTTCCATGTACACATCCCCTGCAGCCAGACTGGTGGCCGCTGGCCTCCTTTCGGATGAGTTCCGACTACATAAGGGAACCAGACAAGGTTGCCCCTTGTCCCCACTCCTCTTTAATCTGGCCTTGGAGCCACTATCCAGATACCTGACATATAAAGCTCCGCTACACGGGATCGAAATCGGGTCACACGAATTAAGAACCTCCCTCTTTGCTGACGATGTCTTGATATTCTCCGCCAACCCTTCAACAGACATGCCCACGATTAAACTCTTAATTGACTGGTTCAGACGGTGCTCGGGACTGCGCATTAATTACTCTAAGAGCGAAATACTCCCCCTGGGATCCCTTCCACCCCCGACATGGGCAAATCACTCCATTTTCAAAGTTGCCAAAACCCATATCACGTACTTGGGCATTAAGATAGGGAGGCTCCCCTCATCTCTCTACCACCTGAACTACCCCCCCCCTTTTTGCCAAACTTATACAGGAATTAGACAACTGGATGGATCTGCCTCTTTCGCTCTTGGGAAGGTGTCACCTGGTAAAAATGGTCAGCTTTGCACGCCTCCTGTATCCTCTTCAGACGATACCCCTACTCCTTAGACATAAGGATACAAAACTTTTAAACTCAGCAATCTCTAAATTCCTGTGGCGAGGCAAAAGACCCCGCATAGCCTTCTCTAAACTTCACCTTCCCAGGAGCGAAGGGGGTATTAGCCTTCCCAACCTTAGAATGTATAACCTAGCATGTCTTTTGAGGGTAGGTCTAGACTGGATATCCCAAAAATCCCGCTGCTCTAACTACCCACTGGAAGCTGCAATGACCCATCCTTACTCCCTAGCTGCTCTTCTCCATTGCAAATGGAAACAATTGGATCCGTCATTGCAACACAACCTTTTACTGAGGGACACGGCTATTGCCTGGAGAGAAACACGGAAGAGCCTTAAGCTGTCCCCCTTCATTTCTAGACACCTCCCGATACAAGGCAACCCGCACTTTACCCCGGGGTTGGACCGCCAACCCTATGAAACATGGCGTCAACAGGGCCTCGCCACCTTCTTCTCCTTATGTGACCCGGACTCTGGTCGAGCACTTCCCTTCCACCGGCTAGCTATCAAGTTCTCCTTACCGGATTCATCCGCCTTTCACCATGGCCAATGCCTCAGCTTCTTGCAGAAAACTTGCAGAGCGGAACATGCAAGATTCCAATCCTCTTTCATAGAAGTACTTCTCCACAAAGACTCTTATGGCATCTCTGATATTTACAAACCTCTACTACTGAATACTACACCCTCTCTGGAATCTTCCTCGGTCTCTAACTGGGCCAAAGATTTCCCAAGTACCGATATTGTGGATAAGATCCTACACGGACTCCAAACAGTCTATAATTTGGTACCAAATGAAACTTGGAGGGAAACCCAACTAAAAATTGTACATCGAGCACACATACCTTTTCTACATTACTCACCTTCGTGTCAATCTGCTGCTTCTTTGTGCCCTCTCTGCCAGCATCCAAGACCCTCCCTTACCCACCGCTATTGGTCATGCCTGGTCATCTCCTCATTCTGGGATGGAATTTTGGCTTTTATTTTCAAGATAACACTCCTGAAACTCCCCAAGGACCCGCTACTCCTTATCTTCGGGTATTGGGACCCCAAACTACTCCCCTGGTCGGCTACCCCCACACCTCTGGGCAAGGAGTGGGCCTTGCTCTGCTTGTTACTCGCTAGGAGAACCATCCTAGCCAACTGGACAACCACGACCAAACCCTCTGTTCCACAAGTAGACAGAGAACTTATGCATCTCCTCTTCCGGGACAAATTGAATACTAGCTTTCTCAACGCCAAAGCCAAACTACGCTTTCACAACAGATGGGGCTTCTATATGGCGTCTAAACTCACCCCACAGGAACGAGCCCACCTTGAGGACCACTCCTTCATCCATAAGGGACACGCGCCAACGGCGATAATCGCTGCAACCTGAATCTGTACCAAGCGGGTCTCTGTGCTCCTGACTATCTCTCTCCCCCCACACGGGGACTCTTCACCTCCATGGACAGCCGGGATCTGTGCAGCACCTCCCCCCCCCCCCCCATTATGCAATGAACTGCACCTGCCACTGACCAGTCCCCCCCCCCCTTCCTGCCCCCCCCCCCACGGTTATTTTATTTCATATTTATTTTAAATTCAGTATATACTTTATTTTATCCTGTAGCTCGCTTTTATACAACACACCAGGTTACCTTCTGACCTCCAGATCCATCCAGTTGAAGCTTCCCCTTCTCCCTTCTCCGGGGAGAATGGTTAGTCTTCCCTTAAGTCATGTACACACTGTTTAGTTACTACCAAACCATAAGCTGTATGATTGTTTTCACTCGATCCTTATATTTCAATGAGAAAACTCTCGCCTTTGTATTATGTACAATTTGTTCTATGCCTTTTTCAATAAAATTTTATTTAAAAAAAAAAAAAGGGGGCAAAATACATCCCTGTGATTTACAGACCGGTTAGCCCAACATCATTAGTATGCAAGCTTGTGGAGGGGATAGGGGACTATATACAAGATTTTAGTAATGAAAACGGTATAATTAGCAGCAATCAGCATGGATTCATGACGGATCCTTCTTGCCAAACCAATCTATTAACCACCTATGAGGAGGTGAGCTGCCATGTAGATAAAGGGAGGTCTGTAGATGTGGTGTATCTGGATTCTGCAAAAGCATTTGATACAGTCCCCATTAGAGCTGCACGATTAATCGTTAACACAAAAACGCAATCACCCCCCCCCCCCCTTCCGCTGAGAGTAGGCCATTCTTTCATATAAACAAGTGCAGAGATTATCTGCTCACTCAGCTGTCAAAAGAAAGCATCCTGGGCAATCTGCCAAGTGTAGAACTTAAAACATTGTAAGGAACACTTACTTCTTAGATCAAAGGGAAAGAACTTCTTGTGTAAAAAAATAATCTGGGCAGTCTGCCAACCAAGCTTTCAACCAGTGTAAATGCAGGAAGTTTAACCACTTAAAGTCTAAATCTTTTTATGATACTTCTTTCTTAAGTTAAAATCAATATTTTTTGATAGAAAATTACTTGGAACCCCCAAACATTTTAATATATATATATATAAAAAAATCAGAGACCCTAGGAAATAAAATGGCAATTGCTGCAATATTATATGTCACACTGTATTTGCCCAGCAGTCTTTCAAATGCAATTTATGCAATACAATAAATAAAAATAAAAAACGAAACAGTAAAGTTAGCACATTTTTTTTTTATTTTAATGTGAAAGATGATATCCCGCGAGAATCGTGATCTATCTTCTAAGCAAAAAAAATTGTGATTCTCATTTTAGCCAGAATCGTGCAGCTCTAGTTCCCATAAACGTTTACTGTACAAAGCAAGGTCAGTTGGCATGGACCATAGGATGAGTACATGGATTGAAAACTGGCTACAAGGGCGAGTTCAGAGGGTAGTGATAAATGAGGAGTACTCGGAATGGTCAGGGGTGGGAAGTGGGGTCCCCCAGGGTTCTGTGCTGGGGCCAATCCTATTTATTTTATTCATAAACAACCTGGAGGATGGGGTAAACAGCTCAGTCTCTCTATTTGCAGACAATACTAAGCTAAGCAGGGCAATAACTTCTCCGCAGGATATGGAAACCTTGCAAGTAGATCTGAACAAATAAATGGAGTGGGCAACTACATGGCAAATGAGGTTTAACCACTTCAGACCCAGGCCAATTCTGACATTTCTCTCCTACATGTAAAATTCCTAATTTTTCTGCTAGAAAATTACATAGAACCCCCAAACATTATATATGTTTTTTAGCAAAGACCCTAGAGAATACAATGGTGGTCATTGCAACTTTTTATCTCGCACGGTATTTGCGCAGCAATTTTTCGAACGCGTTTTTTTCAGAAAAAAAAAGTTTCATGCTTAAAAAAAAAAGAAACAGTAAAGTTAGCCCAATTTTTTTGCATAATGTGAAAGAGGAGGATACGCCGAGTAAATAGATACCCAACATGTCACGCTTCAAAATTGCACGCGCTCGTGGAATGGCGCCAAACTTTGGTTTAAAAATCCCCATAGGCGACGCTTTAAAAATTTTTACTGGTTACATGTTTTGGATTACAGAGGAGGTCTAGGGCTAGAATTATTGCTCTCGCTCTAACGTTCGCGGCGATACCTCACATGTGTGGTTTGAACACCGTTTTCATATGTGGGCGGGACTTACGTATGCGTTCGCTTCTGTGTGTGAGCTCACGGGGACAGGGGCGCTTAAACATTTTTTTTTTAATTGTTAATTTTATTTTTATTTTTTTAGTTTTACACTTAAAAAAACAAAAACAAAAAATTGATGACTTTTATTCCTATTACAAGGAATGTAAACATCCCTTGTAATAGGAATATGGCACGATCGGACCTATTTACAGTGAAATATGGGATCAATAAGACCCCATATCTCACCTCTAGGCTGAGAAGAATAAAAAAAAAAAAAAAAAACGATCCTGGCTTCCTAGCCAGATTGGCGCCGTTAATTTGAATACCGAGGCCGGGCGTGACGTCATAACATCGCGCCCAGCCTCCGAACGATCATAGAGACTCCGGGGACAATCTAGTCCGCCGGAAATCTCTATGATCACATGCTGGGGCCGGCGGATCCTGTGACCGACTCACCAATGGAAACGGTGAGTCGGTAGAAGCACCGGAGGGCGGCGGGAGGGGGGGGGGCGTCCCCTCCCGCCGCCCGTAAGAACGATCAAGCGGTGGAACAGCCGCTATGATCGTTCTTATGGTGTAGGGAATCGCTGGCTGAAAACGGCAATCTATGAATGATGTCTGTGGACTCAGGCATCATTTAGATATAACCAGCGAAACCCCATGACGTCAATAGACGTATTGCGGGTCTCAAGTGGTTAATGTGGAGAATGTAAAATAATGCATGTGGGTGGCAAACATATGAATGCAATCTATTCATAGGGGGGAGAACCACTGCGGAAATCAAGGATGGAAAAGAAGAAGGGAAGCTTCCAAAATCAATGACCGAAGCAACGATAGTTGTTTTGCATAAGGAGGGGAAAGACCCATTGGATACGAAATCCTATCGACCTATATCCCTCCTTTGTTCTGACGCTATAATATTAGCTAAAGTGTTGGCACTCAGACTGAATAAAATTATTTCGAGACTCGTGCATCCCGATCAAACGGGATTTATCCCCGGTAGGTCCACTAGCATGAATGTTAGGAGGCTTTACCTAAATCTACAGTTGCCAACGGAAAACGAGGGTAAAAGAGCAATTATGGCGCTAGATGTGGGTAAAGCCTTCGATAGCCTAGAATGGGGATATATATGGCGAACACTGGGCACATTTGGGTTTGGCCCCAAGTTTATTGCTTGGGTACAAACCCTATATAATGGTCCTAGTGCGCGAATAAGGATTAATGATGAGTACTCAGATAGGTTTTCTCTGGAGAGGGGAACAAGACAGGGGTGCCCACTGTCACCCCTGATTTTTGCTCTTGCTATGGAGCCATTAGCCATCGCAATACGATCAAATATAAATATGGTAGGCTTCCAGAGAAAGAGGAGGGAGGAGAAAATAGCTCTGTACGCAGACGATATCCTCCTCTTCTTGGGGGACACGGAGCAGACCCTTAGACAGGGGATGACTATACTTGCCGATTTTGGTAATCTTACTGGATTGGTTATAAATTGGGAAAAGTCAGCCCTAATGCCAGTAGATTCAATAGTGAATCAAAACATGCTGGCAGCCCCGCAGATAGAAGTGGTCGATCAAATAAAATACTTAGGGATACTTATTAAAAGAGACCCTGAAAAATATATTGGTGATAATATACTCCCACTAATAACGAAATTTAGAACTAAGATTGAAATATGGAAGAAGCTCCCACTATCAGTTGTGGGAAGATGTAACCTGATCAAAATGGTGTGGCTGCCCCAGATGCTGTACTTACTGCATAACTCCCCGGTATGGGTTGATAAAAAGTGGTTTAAGAAAATAGAAGAATTATTTAGAGAACTCATATGGAAAGGTCGAGTGTCAAGGATTAGCCTCCAGACCTTACAACTACCAACTAGGAAAGGAGGAATGGCAGTACCTCATCCACGGAGCTATTTTTTAGCAGCTCAATTACAGCATCTGGGGATAAGTAAAGGTAGGATCGGAGGAACAAATAAGGCATTGATGATAGCAGAGTCCCCTCACAATACAATTGTGGAAGCTCTGGAGGCAAACTCATTTCAATATAGGATACCGACGATAAAAATGGTTTTAAAAGTCTGGAAGGCAGTAAAGGCTATAAAAGGCCTGGGAGGCCTGACTAAACATACCCCATTATGGAACAATTTAAACTTGCCAGAAATGGAATTGATTGGTAGATATAGACCATGGGAGATAAAGGGGATTGATAAACTGGCCCAATTATACGAAGGAAGTATATTGAAAACATTTAATGCATTGAGGGCGGAGTTTGATATACCAAAGCATTCATTCTATAAATATTTGCAGATCCGACATGCGCTGGATAAACAATTTAATAAACAAGGCCCAGTGTGGAATAACTCCCCTTTTTATGACAGATGGAACGCGCAAGAAAAGGCAGGGGGAACCATAGCAGAAATATACCCATACATAACTGAAGGGAATATAGAAAACCCAGAGAAACTTAAATGTAGAGGGAAATGGGAGGAGGAATTTGGGGTATTTTCAGATGAGCAATGGAGGAAGTTATTAGAGGCAGGACATTCTATCTCAATCTCGCCTGCACAGAAGGTTTCTCACTTGATGCTGTTGCATAGATCATACTATACCCCCAAGAGACTGTTTGGTTTCGGGAAAAGAGAGGATGATAAGTGTCCAAGATGTCAAGATACTGGGGACCTAGCGCACATGTTCTGGAGATGTCCCAGACTATTTCGATACTGGTCAGAAATTATCCACACTCTGAATGAAACGTTTGGAGTGGGAGTAGGGAGAGATCCCAGACTATGTGTGCTGGGATTGGCTGAGGGAATAGGGGGCTCATCCTGTACAACTAAAGCAATACTGAGGTGTATGTTTCAGGCAAGAAAGCTTATAGCACAGAGGTGGCAGGCAGAGAGCCCCCCCTCGGCAAGAGATTGGACAAGGATAATAACAGAAACAATATGGAAGGACAGGACAGTGTATATAAAAAGAGGAAACCTGAAGGAATTTGAAAAAATATGGAAGCCTTGGATGGACAGGATAGGATATTCAATGTAGGGGGAGGGAGGTGGAGAGAGAGAGGGGGACGGAGGGAGGGAACATTTCATTTGTGTTTTTTTTTTGTTTTGTTTTGTTTTGTTTTTGCCTGAAGGGAAATAATGCTGTGAAGTCAGATAATCGTTAAAATTATGAAGGATTGACTGTACCCTTGACGATCTAATGGTTTCTTTTTTTTATACATGTTTAAAAATTTTGATATAATATGATATAAAGATTGTATTTATGAAGAAAATGAATAAAGAATACTTTAAAAAAAAAAAAAAAAAAAGAAGGATGGAAAAGGACCTGGGGGTCCTAGTAGATGATAGGTCCAGCTATGGCATGCAATGCCAAGCTACTGCTAACAAAAGTACAGAATATTGGCATGCATTAAAAAGGGGATTAACTCCAGAGATAAAGTGGTAATTGTCCCACTCTACAAGACTCTGGTCCGGCCTCACCTGGAGTATACTGTCCAGTTCTGGGCACCAGTCCTCAGAAAGGATGTGCTGGAAATGGAGCGAGTACAAAGAAGGGCAACAAAACTAATAAAAGGGACTGGAGGATATTAGTTATGAAGAAAGGTTGCGAGCACTGAACTTACTCTCTCTGGAGAAGAGACGCTTGAGAAGGAATATGATTTCAATTTACAAATACCATACTGGTGACCCCACAAATAGGGATAAAACTTTTCCGTGGAAGGGAGTTTAATAAGACACGTGGCCACTCATTAAAATTAGAAGAAAAGAGGTTTAACCTTAAACTGCGTAGAGGGTTCTTTACTGTAAGAGCGGCAAGAATGTATCCTTTTCCTTCCTCAGGCGGTGGTTTCCATCGGGAGCATCGATAGTTTCAATAAACTATTAGATAAGCACCTGAACGACTACAACATACAGGGATATTCATTGTAATACTGACATATAATCCTACACATAGGTTGGACTTTATGGACCTGTATCTTTTTTTTCAACCTCACCTACTATGCAACTATTCCATCACTTACTTAAAACTTGCCATTGACAGAGCACACAGGATTCCCAAGCCAGCCTTTCTACCCACCTTGGTCCTTAGAGATGTACTAGTACATATTCACTTTTACCAAACAAAAGCAAATTGATGTCTGCCACTAAAAACGCATCTGCTCTTCCTGCACAGGCTCTACACAGATCTCTCCAAAGTGACACTAAGGAAACACAGGAAAAAAATTATTTCAATAACTAAGGCCCTCCGTGACAATAAATATAGGGTACCAGTGGGGATTCCCCACCAAACTCACAATTAAAAAACAAGGAAGGTCATACACAATCAAGAGTCTGGAAGCTGGCCTGGACCTGCTTAAGGAATGGCATATCCTACCTGCGGATGGCCAACCTTCTATACCATACCACATGGGAACAGAATGGAATGAATGACTGCCCTGGCATCTATAGGACAGCCCTATCATATTATTTCAGCCTAACCACATAAAACCTTGCATTAACGAATGTCACACTGCCCTACCAACACGTTGGTATGGTCGATCTTCTCCCCCGATTTGAAAGTAGTGACTGTTGCTACCTGTTATACTTGCATTTTGCGTAAGTTATTTTTACATTCTCCTCTTTGTTGTTCTCCACTTTGTTCCCCTTGTTTACTTTACCAGTCCTTTCTACTCCAATACTTTGCACAATTTCTCTGAACACCCGCTCTGGGATACCCACTCATCCAATCCAACCATACCACTCTCCATCCTTTTCCATACCAACCATTTCCATCACGGACCGAGACCTTGTCCAGACCGACAATATGCTGGACCCTTCCAGGACTCTCAAAACAAACTAGGAAAAGCTCACATCTACTGAGTTCTCCATGACTCTCCTATCAACATGGCAATTAAATTTGTCTCCTTCAATGTAAGGAGCCTCTACTTGCCTGCTAAGCGGTCGTCTCTCACTAAAGAATCCAACTCACCTAAAGCGGACATTCTTTTTGTTCAGGAAACACATTTGCGGCCACTAAGACGCCTTCTTTCACCCTGAAACATTTCCCTAATTTGTTTTCAGCCTCAAATGTCCATAAGAAAAATGGGGTTCTCACGGCCATCTGTGACTCAGTGAACTTTCAACTACAGAACCTCAAAGACATTTTCATTTGCTTACAATTGTGCTGATACCCTGGCAGAGTTTATGATTTCTTGGCCATTTTTCAGAGAATATGAATGAAAACACAAAAACTTTTCATTCACTCGTGGTTAGTGTTTGGCTGAAGACATTTATTATTAATCAACTGCGTTTACTCTTTTTAAATCGTAATAGCAACAGAAATTAGCCAAATTACCCTGATCAAAAGTTTCCATACCCCAGTTATTAATACAGTGGTTTTGCCCCCTTTAACATCAATGACAGCTTGAAGTCTTTTGTGGTATTTGTGGATGAGGCTCTTTATCTTCTCAGATAGTAAAGCTGCCCATTCCTCTTGACAAAAAGCCTCCAGTTCCTGTAAATTCTTAGGCGGTCTTGCATGAATTGCACGTTTGAGATTTCCCCAGAGGGGCTCAATGATATTGAGGTCAGGAGACTGAGAGCCACTCCAGAACCTTCACTTTATTCTGCTGTAGCCAATGACAGGTCGGCTTGGCCTTGTGTTTTGGATCATTGTCATGATGGAATGTCCAAGTACGTCCCATGCGCAGCTTCCTGGCTGATGAAGGCAAATGTTCCTCCAGTATTTTTTGATAACATACTGCATTCATCTTTCCATCAATTTTGACCAAATTTCATGTGCCTTTGAAGCTCACACATACGGAAAAAAAATCAGTGATCCGCCTCTGTACCTTTCATCATAGGCCTTGTTAACTCTTCTCCAAATGTAGCATTTATGGTTGTGGCCAAAAAGCAAAATTTTGGTCTCATCACTCCAAATTACTTGTGCCAGAAGATTTGAGACTTGTCTCTTTGCTGTTTGGCATATTGTAAGCTGGATACTTTGCGGCATTTGCGTAGTAATGGCTTTCTTCTGGCGACTCGACCATGCAGCCCATCCTTCAAGTGCCTCCTTATTGTGCATCTTGAAATCATACCACATTCTTTCAGAGAGTTCTGTATTTTACCTGAAGTTATTTGTGGGTTTTTCTTTGCATCCCCAACAATTTTCCTGGCAGTTGTGGCTGAAATTTTAGTTGGTCTACCTGACTGTGGTTTGGTTTCAACAAGACCCCTCATTTTCCACTTCTTGATTAGAGTTTGAACACTGCTGATTGGCATTCTCAATTCCTTGGATATCTTTTTATATCGCTTTCCTGTTTTATACAGTTCAACTACCTTTTCCCGCAGATCCTTTAACAATTTATTGCTTTCCCCATGACTCAGAATCCAGAAACGTCAGTGCAGCACTGGATGAAAGATGCAAGGGTCTGTCAGGAGTCCAGAAACTCATTGACCTTCTATACACACACACTACCGTATATACTCGAGTATAGGTCGATCCGAATATAAGCCGAGGCCCCCAATTTACCACAAAAAAAAATGGGAAAACTTATTGACTCGTGTATAAGCCGAGGGTGAGACATGCCTGTCCATCCCTGTGTGTCCGTCCATCCCTGCGTGTCCGTCCATCCCTGCGTGTCCGTCCATCCCTGCGTGTCCGTCCATCCCTGCGTGTCCGTCCATCCCTGCGTGTCCGTCTGTCCGCCCTGTGTGTCCGTCCGCCCTGTGTGTCCAGCCGCCCTGTGTGTCCAGCCGCCCTGTGTGTCCAGCCGCCCTGTGTGTCCAGCCGCCCTGTGTGTCCAGCCGCCCTGTGTGTCCAGCCGCCCTGTGTGTCCAGCCGCCCTGTGTCCTGAGCCTGTGTCCTTCTGCACATATGGCGGCCATGCCAGGATCGCCGCACCTCTTCTCGTCTGTGACAGACGGCGGCCATTCCACTGTTCAAAAGCCGCGCCTCCGTCTGTGATAGGCGGAACACTCAATTTCCCAGCAGTCTGTGTTCCGCCTATCATGGACATCCTCTCATCCTCGTCCGTAGTATGAGGATGAGCGGATGTCCGTGATAGGCGGACCACTGACTGCTGGGAAATTGAGTGTTCCGCCTATCACAGACAGGGAGGCGCGGCTTTTGAATAGTGGTATGGCCGCCGTCTGTCTGCACGACACGCTGATCGGGTAGACAGACGGCGGTGACTCGAGTATAAGCCGAGGGGGGCACTTTCAGCCTAAAAAAAAGGGGCTGAAAATCTCGGCTTATACTCGAGTATGTAAGGTAATTACAAGCAAACAGATCACAGGTGAGGATGGTTACCTTTAATAGCCATTCAAACCCCTTTGTGTCAACTTGTGTGCATGTTATCAGGCCAAAATCACCAGAGTATGTAAACTTGTGATCAGGGTCATTTGGGTATTTTCTGTTGTGATTATAATTTAAAAAGAGTACACACAGTTGATTAATAATAAACGGCTTCAGTCAAACACTAACCATGAGTGAAAGAAAAGTTTTTGCGCTATCAATCATATTCTCTGAAAAATGCCAAGAAATCATAAATTCTGCCAGGGTATGTAAACTTATGAGCACAACTGTATCTATGACATCAATCAGACCCAGTATAGTCTTATTAATGCATGACAAGAGACATGCTCATCATACTATTAACCATCTTCTACATTCGAGTAACCTCTACGACAACTGGAGATTTCAGCATGGTGCAGAGAAAGACTACTCGTACTACTCCCCCTCACCTCTCTTACTCAAGAATTTACTTTTCCTCATGGACAAATGGACTATTCAGCTGGTTACTACCTCGCAGATTGGCACAACATTGTGGTCTGACTATGCGCCTGTAAGTATCAAGCTTGGTAACAATGCCAGGCCCAACACTCCTCGCCTTTTGAGACTAAATGCTGCCCCTCTTAGTGGACCTTGGCCATCGCCAGACCCTCGCAGAAACCCACTCCTTATTCTTCAAGACCAATGCTTCTCCTGACACCCCTATACCAATACTGAGGGGGGCTACTTACAAAGTCTATATGAGATACATCCTTATAAAAATACAAGCGCCTGTCAAGAGCCAGAGGACACGAGAAATTGGAAAGGCCTCAATTAAACATAAAGAGCTCCCTTTTGACATACCAATATGCTCTTACTATGAAAAATCTCAAGCAACTCACTACTGAGAAAGATGAACCTTTAGGAGTACTGCTTTAAACATGATACAAAATGGATATTAGTTTTAATATATTTTAGTGAAACTGTTATTTTCTCTTTAATTTTTCCGGTATTTTTAATATCTGTGGTTTTTCTTAAGCTACATCCTCCTGCAAATGGTCATTGTGACCCAAAAGACATAGTTTTGAGTAATAACACACTTCTATGTAATCCAGATTTCACAATCAATCTAATGGTATAATTAACACCCTAATACATCTAAAATACGCCTAAAATGTATTATTAATCATTATGGAAATAAATATCACTGCTTTGGTCATTAAAATAGAAACTGCTGAATGCTGATCTTGTGTCAGCATTGTCAGTTTCTCTAGCATATGTTATACATGGGTCCACCAGAACTCATCTCTTATAGGATACATGTGGTATAGAGCTGCACGATTCTGGCTAAAATGAAAATCACAATTTTTTTGCTTAGAATAAAGAGCACGATTCTCGCAGCGTAACATTATCTTTCACATTATACAAAAAAATTGGGCTAACTTTACATTATTATTTTTTTTTTTAATTCATTAAAGTGTATTTTTCCCCAAAAAATTTCATTTGAAAGAACACTGCGCAAATACAGTGCGACATAAAATATTGCAACAACCGCCATTTTATTCTCTAGGGTCTCTGCTAAAAAAAAAAAAAAAAAAAAAAGATATATATATAGATATATATATATATATATATATATCTATATATATAATGTTTGGGGGTTCTAGCAAAAAATACTGATTTTAACTACTTGTAAGCAACAAATGTCAGAAAAAGACTTAGTCTTCAAGTAGTTAAACTGACCTCATTTGCAGACCGAAGTTCATCCTTTTGATCTAAATATTCTAAAAGAACCAAATGTTACATTGTTTCTCTTTATCTCCACCTGCTGTGATACATTTGGCAGGCTGCCTGTTTTTTGGGGGGTTTTTTGACCGCTGTCAGCAGAGTGGAGATAACAGCTCTGCACGGAATCATGGAAATGCTAATTAATGCTGACCAATCTTGGATCATTGTTCCGTCTATCACAGCACCTGGTCAAGGAGGTGGGACTCTGCTACAGCGGCTGCTGGAGGAGGACGATGGGCACGCCAGGATATACAGATCAAAGCTCAGTGACAAAAGCGGGAGATGCCCATTGTGTATGATCCATCCGGGCACTGGTGAGCAGCCACCCTAGGGAAGATCAGTGACATACAGGTGGAGAGGAGGGAGGGAGGGGAGGATGATGTCATCGGTGCAATCGCGATTCAGCCTCTCTGCATCAATGCAGAATCGTTTAAGGCTGAATTGCGATGCATCGATTCATCGTTTATTTTCAACACCCCTTATATGTATATACAGTATCTCACAAAAGTAAGTACACCCCTCACATTTTTTGTAAAAAAATTATTTTATCTTTTCATGAGATAACACTGAAGAAATTACAATTTGCTACAATGTAAAGTAGTGAGTGTACAGCTTGTGTAAATTTACTGTCCCCTCAAACTAAGCTATTAATGTCTAAAACCATGGAAATAAAAATGAGTAGTACACCCCTAAGTGAAAATGTCCAAATTGGGCCCAATTAGCCATTTTCTCTCTGACCAAAGTAGTTGCGTGCATGTGCTCAGCGTCATATCCAGAGGTTGTCTTGGGAAATAGATGTATGAGTGCTGCCAGCATTGCTGCATAGGTTGAAGGAGTGGGGTGGGGGTCAGCCTGTCAGTGCTCAGACCATATGCAGCACACTGCATCAAATTGGTCTGCATCACTGATGTCCCAGAAGGAAGCCTCTTCTAAAGATGATACACAAGAAAGCCTGCAAACCGCTTGCTGAAGACAAGCAGACTAAGGATATGGATTACTGGAACCATGTCCTGTGGTCTGAGGAGACCAAGATAAACTTATTTGGTTCAGATGGTGTCAAGTGTGTGTGGTGGCAACCAGGTGAGGAGTACAAAGACAAGTGTGTCTTGCCTACAGTCAAGCATGGTGGTGGGAGTGTCATGGACTGGGGCTGCATGAGTGCTGCTGGTACTAGGGAGCTACAGTTCATTGAGGTAACCATGAATGCCAACATGTACTGTGACATACTGAAGCAGAGCATGATCCCCTCCCTTCGGAGACTGGGCCGCAGGGCAGTATTCCAACATGATAACAACCCCAAACACACCTCCGAGATGACCACTGCCTTGCTAAAGAAGCTGAGGGTAAAGGTGATGGACTGGTCAGGCAGGTCTCCAGACCTAAACCCTATTGAGCGTCTGTAGGACATCCTCAAATGGAAGGTGGAAGAGCGCAAGGTCTCTAACATCCACTAGCTCTGTGATGTCGTCATGGAGGAGTGGAAGAGGACCATGCTGGAAAATAATGGTGGCCACACAAAATATTGACACTTTGGGCCCAATCTGGATATTCTCACTTAGGGGTGTACTCACTTTTGTTGGCAGCGGTTTAGACATTAAAGCGGGAGTCCGCCGGGAATCCGCGTTTTTTATTTTTTTTTTAAAAGCCAGCAGCTACAAATACTGCAGCTGCTGACTTTTAAAATAGTGACACTTACCTGTCCAGCGCGCCCGCGATGTCGGCACCCGAAGCCGATCTCTCGATCGTCTCTCGGGTGCTGCCGCCGCCATCTTGGGTATGGGAATCAGGAAGTGGAGCCTTTCGGCTTCATTTCCCGGTTCCCTACTGCGCATGCGCGAGTCGCGCTGCGCAATAAGGATGGACCCGCTGCCTCTGGGAGCTGTGTGTTTCCCAGCAGGCAGCGGGGGACTTTCGGAAAGGGGCGTAATGTATGCCCCTTTCCACAGAGAGCCATCCCGGAAGTGGGTGCAGGTACCTGTACTGTACAGGTACCTGCACCCCCCTCCCCCTGAAAGGTGCCAATTGTGGCACCGGAGGGGGGGAGGGTTCCGATGAGCGGAAGGCCCACTTTAGGGTGGACCTCCGCTTTAATAGCTGTGTGTTGAGTTATTTTGAGGAGATAGCAAATTTACACTGGTATACACTGGCACAAGTTTACATTATAGCAAAGTGCAATTTCTTCAGTGTTGTCACATAAAAATATATAATAAAATAATTATAAAAATGTGAGGGGTGTACTCACTTTTGTGAGATACTGTACATATTTTTTTTTTAATACTGCCTCTCTGAGGTTACTACATAGTTTTCAGTGCTTCATTAAAGGGTAACCCCACTTTTTATGGTAAAGAACACCACCACAACACTAAGGAGGTACTGTAAATGTGGTCTGAGCTGTGCATGCGTGGCTCAGATTACATTACCGCTGACAGGCTGGGAGAGGCATTTATGACAGAATATACCACTAGTGTATCTTCTGTTATAAAAGCCCCCGTTTAAAAAAAAAAAAAAAAAATTACTTTAATACTACTTTGAGTTTCTGGGTCTCTACTGGCGAGATCTCTGCACTAGAGTTCCAAGGTGTGCACTCCTGTTAAGGCCAATATGAGGGATTCTCAATGTCTATGATGGATTTTTTTATTCTATAGTGTGGAGAATGCAATAGGAGGTAAGAAATACTGAAAAGTTCCAGGTGGACTGAAATCGATTCGGGAATTAGAAGGGAGGTCTCATTGTCTCAGCTCACTGGGCTCCACTTAGAACTAAAGTATAACTTTTGGATGAAATGATCCTAGAAAAGCAGAATTCTCTGTCTATACGTCTATTCATACCCTTCAAATAATAACAGAGGTCACCTTTCCTTACAGCAACAAGTCTCCTTTGAAATCAGAAGCTTCCACCCCGATGATGACAACAGCAATCATGTTATCACCATACAGATGTATTGGTCCTGTTTCAGCTTCACCACTTAAGAATAATGAGACCTTACTGTGCTCAACACTTAATACTAGAGGTAGCTGGTACCTCCATTTCACTTTCAAGGGTGATCCCAGAAGGACACCACAATTTCCTATGAAGAAACATTACTGTGTATTACTGAATCATAAAAGGTTTACCTTGGGGGTGGTGGCGAGTCCGGCAGGCTCTTGTCCTTGTCAGTAGATTCTCTTGGTTCGGTTGTTTGGTTGATTTCATTGTCTGCCACCTTAGATTGTTTTTTTTCCTCCCTGTGGCTTTCTACTCTCCTTTTCCACAATGACTGAGTCTCTTCAGTTTCAGGTTTTAAGAAGACAGCCTTATTTTTCTGTGGCTTTATTCCAGTAGTAAATGACAGATCATCTTCAGATGGTTTTAGGAACGCATTTTTGAGTTTAGAAGAACTACTGTTTGGGACAGCAGCCTCTTCCACACGTTTGGTCAGATATTCTTTACGTTCAGCTCCACCTCTGTCGCCCTTTGAGTCTCTCTCTTCCTTCTTTGTTTTGTCCGAATGATGTGCTCGGTCATCCCTATGGGAATATCTGTCACGGGATCCCTCATATTTATCTCGACGTCTCTCGTAGTCTGCAGAACGATCTGGTCTTGCTGACCTTTGAGACTCATAGTCACGATGGCTAGGTTTTCTCCACCTTTCCCATCGGTCATCTTGCTCTCCTTTAGAATTCTGTGATGCAATGTTTTCCGCAGCTTCCATTTTACTTTGGAAGATTTCCATAGACTGTTCAGAAACAGAAACGATAAACACTGTTCATAATTTAATGATAATACATATCATTTACATACGAGACAAAAGAACCATACTTATTGGGTGTAGAAGTTGCGAGAAACAGGAAAACAAACTGCTCCTAGTTTTATATAACATTTATGAATAGAGAACTTCAAAGTTACTTTACAAAAGGTGATTCTCTAGGTCTCCGAGACTCAATTCACACTATTGCGACCTGCCATGCGACTTCGACAGATAAATGCACATGACAAGTCAAAATTATTTATTTCAATGGCACCTATTCAAAAGTTGCAGCGTCTTTAAAAAACATTCCTGCTTCACTTTGATGCGACTTTCTTGCAGTTTGAATGCCCTAGAGTGTATGTATTAAGTCACATGAAAATTCCCACTGCAAAGTCATACTAGCCTTAAGTATATGTCAAAGCAAATACAATTTAAAAAACATATGCAGTACTTCATACACAATACAAGATTACATGCACATTTTCCCTTTCCCATGTTGTGGACTGACAACAAACAACATTTTTGTGGATATTATTATTGCAACTTAACCATTTGCACTTTCAGATCTCTACCAAATAAAGACAAATTATTCCATAGTCCATAATAAGAACTAGGAGGGCTGAACAGCCTCTTTGAGATAACACAGAAAGTGTGAAGGGACACTGGGCAGCTCTGAATTTCTGACATGGTCAACAGTTTTTTTTTTTTGCACCTATCAAACAGATATAGCAGAATACTTCCACTAGTATATTTAAAGCAGCATTAAAGTCGTAATAAACTCCTTTGTTTAAGTTGTACCCAGAGCCGATCCGCCCTATACGCTGACTATGCAAGCTGCGTAGGGACCCGCCGTCCAAGACCAGGGGCAGGCTGGGCCGGGGGGGGCAGGGTGGCAATCTCCCCCGGGCCGCTCTGATGCTTTGTAAAAAGGCTGCACTCATGTCTGGGTAATGAGAGGCCAGTGACACTATGCAAAGCCACCAGCTGCCGCTTCCAAATGCAGGGTTTGCAGAGCTGCAGCGGAGCGGTATGAATATGCCTGCTAGAACTCTGGCTCCAGCCCAGGGACGAACATCACTGCCTGGACAGGGTTAACACAGTTCATGGCCGCCGCTCACCTCCCGCTGTGCGGCTGTGACCTGTGTCTCCTCCGAGGTAGATGGCTGCATGGCTGAGCTGTGTGTCTCTTACACACAGCTCAACTTCAGAGCACACCAGCGCTGACAATGATGTCCCCTCCTCTCTCTGCACAGACGTGAGAAGAGATGGGGCTCATCAGCTCCTCCTCCTGGGTCTGCCCCACCCAGACTTCCCGGGCATGTTTGAACCCAGAAAATAAAAGCTGCAGACAATCTGCGCCTCAGCCTCCATCCTGGGGTGAGTAAGCTCATCCCCTCCCCTGCTTTCCAGTGCATAACATTATTTTAAGGGGTGCTCTGTAGACTTTGATAAGTGAGGGGAGGGGGGCAGGCTTTGGTGATCAGAGACCCCCTTTACACCAGAGTCACAGCATCCCCCCTTAAATTGAGGTTCCCAGAACTCCCCTTAAATCGGTATTCCCCTTTACATTAGAGTCCACAGAGCTCGCCCTTACAGTGTAAGTGGAAATTCTATGCAGACTCTGATGTAAGGGGGGGGGGGGGGGCTCTGTGCATGCAGACTCTGATGTAAGGGGGGCCTCTGTGTGGACTGTGATGTAAGGAGGGCCACTGTGCAGACTGATGTAAGAGGGACCTTTGTGCGGACTCTGATGCTTACATAATAACGTACATAATGTGCAGGGTTCAGGAGTATGTAATTTACAAGGTGCAGGAGTATGTAGTGTAGAGGGTTCAGGGGTGTGTAATGTACAGGGTGCAGGGGTCAGGATTATGCGATGTACAGGGTTCAGGGGTGTATAATGTAGAGGGATCAGGAGTATGCAATGTTCAGGGGTCAGGAGTTTGTAAGGAACAGGGTTCAGGGGCCAATAGTATGTAATTTTACAGGGTGCAGGGGTCAGGAGTGTGTAATGTACAGGGGTGAGAGTCATGGTAAAAGGAGGGGGTCCCATGAGGACCAGAGTGAATGAAGGTGTTCACTGTACAATCTGTTAGAAAGAGGCCCCCCTCCAGTTTCCATTATACTCCTTTGTAGTCTCTAATAGGGCTTGGAGGGGACGCTTCCGCTCAGACTTTTATACTTTGTACGAAATGTGGGGATGAGGTAAGCCTTTAATAAGGTGGGTGGAGGGGGTCTCACAGCCCCCGGTCTGTGCCGCCCATGAAGGAGGCATTGTCCTTCTCCTCCCTCCTCCTCCTCCCTGCCAGCAATCCACCCCCAACAACCCCACCCCCCCATGCCACCCACCTGCTATTGTTATCTCCGTGCAGAGCAGGGATTATTATTAGAAATCAGTTGTATGACACAGCGGAGATGTCCCAATGTGTCATATCAGGACACCAAGCACTGATGTCCGCCTCCCTCCAGTATAGGAACAGTGCGCTACCAATAATAATATGGGGAGGTGGGACATCAGCGATCAGTGTTGTCAAATAATACCTGACACAGCAGGAGATCCCCACTGTATCATACAAGCAATTTCTAATAATCCTGATAATGTGGACCCCGACATTTGGCTCTGGTGGTGGTCCCCGACATTCGGCTCAGGTGGGGGACCTCGACATTCTGCTCTGGTGGGGGACCCCGACATTTCGCTCTGGTGGGGGACCCCGACATTCCGCTCTGGTGGGGGACCCCGACATGTTGCACTGGTTTGCATTTATAAGGCTTTAACCTATCATACCATGTATGCTTGGGGATGATGGGTAACTCTTCTCCTCTTGGATTTTGAGACCATGCTGTCTATGTGCACTGCTAACTCCAATATTTTGATTCTCATTTTATTATAACCGGACCAGATAACCTGACATCCACGTATAGGAAACCCAATGTTAGAGCTGATTTATTCTTCCAAAGCAAATACACTTTTGCACACTGGCACTGCTGGCTTGTATACAATTTTTGATACATTTTTAGGCATTTTGCCCAGGCACACCTGAAGAAACCGCAAGACACCCTGGTTGAAAAAGGCTGGTCTATTATAACAAAGTTATGAAAATGTGAATATTTCACAGCAGCACTCTCACCCCATATCTTTCAGAAACAACATCTTCCAGGCTCCGCTTTTCCCTTTCTGCCTGTTCCTTCATCCTCTGCAGGGACTTTTTTAACCAGCTCAGGCCGCCATCTTCAACATGCTGAACTGAAGAGCAAATTAAATGTCATGTTAAAAGAAAAAAGAAAATTATATAAATTTAGTGCATGAAAGTATATTTGTATGATGGGGATTCTGTGCACCTAGACAAATTTCAAATAAAGCATCCAGGGTCCTTCAATTTCCAGGGTGCTCTGCTTTGAAAATTTCCTGATACTCTCACCCATTGGCCTTCACTACTGGCCAGTAAGTAGTAAGACCATCCATCACAGGATAAATGCAGGAAGTGGTAGGGTATGGAGATGGCCTTGTGCATTGTTGCCAAAATAAACCTTGTTGGTAAATGAAAAAAATGAAAAGAAAAAAAGTGCATTGTGGTATTAAAATGCCACACTGAAAATCCTCTTTGTTTTACTATATTATATAAAAATTGCTCCATTCTTTATTTTTTATTTGTATTAAAAGTATTAAATATTCAAAAAGTAATTTTATATATATATATATATATATATATATATATATATATATATATATATATATATATATATATATATATATATATATATATATATATATATATATTCATGACAATCATTTCACATATCAAAATGAACCATATATAACATAATAGCATGTCTGAACACAGAAAGTGGTATTCCCCAGGTACTTGTTGTTCATTCCCACCACTTTTGATGGTTCCAAGAGTTAGGGATAACAACGTGTTTCAAAAAACAGTACAAATGATTTCTTCTTCATGGATTTTATACCAATCATAAACATAGAACAACCTTATTCAGAATACATAGTTTCCTTATATTCATTATATGCATTCAATTGCACTACCATAATATGCTATTTATTTTAGAGCGCTCTCTCATAGTTTAATATGTCCAAGAAAATACTGTGGTCTATATCCATGGCACTTAAGGAGCTCTGGACCCTGTTCACAGATTAAGGTACCATCTCTTGAAGGAACACATCATTTCCATATAAGCAAAGTTCATTATATGTATTCAACCGCACTTTCATAATATGTGATCTGTTTTAGTTAGAGCGCTCTCTCATAGTTCGATATGTACATGGAAATACTGTGGTCTATATCCATGGCACACAAGGACCGCCGGACCCTGTTCACAGATTAAGATCATCACAGAAACCAGACATGACAGGACAGAACATGGCATTATTATGATGTGCATGCGCAATATATTGTGACGCTGGAGAACTGCATTATATAGAGAGCATAAAAAAGGGGGAGGGTATGTCTATATATCAAGATTAATGTATAAGTGAACGCGAGAGATTGCATCACTAAGGGAGCTAGGAAGGAGGTGGAATCCTTATGGGTAGAGCTCCAAAGTGATGAAGCTAAGGGGGAAATAATACTGGGAGTATGCTATAGGCCCCCTAAACTGAGGGAGGAGGGGGAGACAGATCTCCTATCACAAATTGGATTAGCAGCAAGGATGGGAAGTGTTATCATAATGGGGGATTTCAATTATCCAGTCACAGACTGGGCAGAGGGAACCGCACATTCATCTAAGGCTCGCCAGTTCCTAAATGTCTTGCAGGACAATTTTATGGGTCAGATGGTAGAAGCACCAACTAGAAATAAAGCGTTACTGGATCTATTGATTACCAACAATACAGACCTGATTGGCTGACAACCATTCAAGGGTATACCCTTTATCGCATGGATAGAAAGGGTAAAAAGGGGGAGGGGTATGCCTATATATCAAGAATAATGTACAAGTGAATGTGAGAGATGACATCCCTAAGGGAGCTAGGGAGGAGGTGGAATCCTTATGTGTTGAGTCCAAAAGGGATGAGGTTAAGCTGGTTTACTGGGAGTATATTATTATTATTCAGGATTTATATAGGGCCAACAGTTTGCGCAGCCCTAACCTGAGGAAGGAGGGAGAGATGGATCTCCTATCACAAGTTGGATTAGCAGCAAGGATGGGAAGTGTTATCATAATGGGGGATTTTAAATATACAGACATAGACTGGGCCACGCATTCGTCTAAGGTTCACCAGTTCCTAAATGTCTTGCAGGACAATTTCATGGTTCAGATGGTGGATGCACCAACTAGAATTAAAGCGTTACTGGATCTACTGATTACCAACCATGCAGACCTGATCCCGGATCTGGAAATACGTGGCAATTTAGGAAACAGCGATCACAGGTCAATTGGCTTCAGTATAAATCACACAAATAGGAAACATAAGGGGAATACAAAGACACTGAATTTCAAAAGAGCCAACTTCCCTAAACTACAAACCTTGTTAGAAGGCATAAATTGGGGTAAAATCTTAGGAACAAAGAACACCAAGGAGAGATGGGTTTGCTTTAAGAGCATATTAAATAAGGGCATTAGCCAATGCATCCCATTGAATAATACATTTAAAAGAGTGAACAAAAGTATTGGATGGCTTAACTCCAATGTAAACATGCATATAAAAGCAAAGGAGAATGTCTTAAAAAAATACAAGGCTGAGGGATCATCATCAGCATTCAGACTTTATAAAGAATGCAACGAGAAATGTAAGGGTGCAATTAGAGCGGCTAAGATAGAACACAAAAGTATGTAAACAGTAAAAAAGGGAGGACAGACCATATTGGCCCAATAAAGAATGAGGAAGGACATCTGGTTACAAAGGATGGGGAGATGGCGAAGGTATTGAATTCATTCTTCTCCCCAGTCTTCACAAGGGAACCGGGGGGTTCAGTAACCAAAACTGCAGTGTTTATCCTTATGACACATCACAGAAAGCACCTCCATGGTTAACAGAGGACAGAATTAAAATTAGACTTGGGAAACTTAACATTAATAAATCACTGGGACCAGATGGCTTGCATCCAAGGGTACTTAGGGAACTCAGTCATGTAATTGCCAGACCATTGTTCCTAATTTTTACTGATTGGAATGGTACCAAGTGATTGGAGAAAAGCCAATTCAGCACCAATATTTAAAAATGGTCCAAATACATCCCTGGGAATTACAGACCAGTTAGCCTAACACCAATAGTATAAGCTATTGGAGGGGATGATAAGGGACTATATACAAGATTTTAGTAATGGGAATAGTATCATTAGCAGCAATCAGCATGGATTCATGAAGAATCGTTCTTGCCAAACCAATCTGTTAACCTTCTATGAGGAGGTGAGTTGCCGTCTAGATAAAGGAAGGCCCGTAGACGTGGTGTATCTGGATTTTGCAAAAACATTTGACACAGTTCCCCATAAACGTGTACTGTATCAAAATAAGGTCCATTGGCATTGACCATAGGGTGAGTACATTGATTGAAAACTGGCTACAAGGGCGAGTTCAGAGGGTGTTGATAAATGGGGAATACTCGGAATGGTCAGGGGTGGGTAGTGGGGTCCCTCAGGCTTCTGTGCTGGGACCAATCCTATTTATTTTGTTCATAAACAACCTGGAGGATGGGGTAAACAGTTCAATCTCTGTATTTGCGGATGATACCAAGCTAAGCAGGGCAATAACTTCTCCGCAGGATGGGAAAACCTCGCAAAAAGATCCGAACAAATGAATGGGGTTGGCAACTACGTGGCAAATGATGTTTAATGTAGAAAAATGTAAAATAATGCATTTGGGTGGCAAAAATATGAATGCAATCTATACAATGGGGGGAGAACCTCTGGTGGAATCTAGGATGGAAAAGGACCAGGGGGTCCTAGTGGATGATAGGCTCAGCAATGGCATGCTAAGCCAAGCCGCTGCTAACAAAGCAAACAGAATATTGGCATGCATTAAAAAGGGGATCAACTCCAGAGATAAAACAATAATTCTCCTGCTCTACAAGACTCTGGTCGGGCTGCACCTAGAGTATGCTGTCCAGTTCTGGGCACCAGTCCTCAGAAAGGATGTAGTAGAAATGGAGCGAATACAAAGAAGGGCAACTAAGCTAATAAATTCTTTTTTCCATTGGACTGAGTGGCGGATTTTTATGAATATTGTGGTCTAATTTTGGAGGACTTGATTTATAGTTTTGTCACAATTAGTTTTGTGATTTATGTATATGGACTTACTGTCCAAACACTGGGTGTTTTTGTTCTATCCTCTTTTATGCTGATAAGAGGTTTATATATCGGGAATTTATATTGCAAGATTTAAGTTCTATATTTTGGGTTTTTTCATGTGTGTTTTATATTATGCACGTTATAAGTAACACTAATTTATATATGGTTGTTATATTTTGTTTACAATTTTTTGCACAATCATTTGTCTGTATAAGTTAAGCGCAGCTTAGTATTTTTCAATTTTGGTTCTGTATTATGTGACACAGTGAAGTCGCAGCTAAACGTTTATTCTTATAAGTACTATATGAGAGTATATATAACTTACACTCTTTTTTGCACCTTAGCGCAGTTTTTTTTTTTCCCCATTTTTCTAAGCTAATAAAGGGTCTGGAGGATATTAGTTAGGAGGAAAGGTTGCGAGAACTGAACTTATTCTCTCTGGAGAAGAGATGCTTAAGAGGGGATATGAATTCAATTTATAAATACCATACTGGTGACCCCAAAATAGGGATAAAACTTTTTTGCAGAAGGGAGTTTAACAAGACACGTGGCCACTCATTAAAAGAAGAGGTTAACCTTAAACTACGTAGAGGTTTCTTTACTGTAAGAGCGGCAAGGATGTGGAATTCCCTTCCATAAGTGGTGGTCTCAAAAGGAAGCATCAATAGTTTCAAAAAACTATTAGATAAGCACCTGAACAACCGCAACATGCAGGGATATACAATGTAATACTGACATATAATCACACACATAGGTTGGACTTGGACTTGCGTCTTTTTTCAACCTCACCTACTATGCAAGTATGCCATCCTCCCTCCCCACCGGACAGTGTGGGCAGACAATTGCTTCATAAAGAAACACAAGTCTGTCATATCCACCTGACAGTCTTTGAGGGATACCCCTTGTAAATCTAATAATAATAATAGACATGTCATACCATTTAGATGTAGTTTGGACCCCTACATTAGACATGATTTAGTCTATTTAAGTACCCATCTTTTTAATTCCTGAGATAGATTTAACAATCTGATGAGGAATTGCAATATTTTTTTTTAAGGGTCTCAAACTAATTTTTTTCTTTGTTCATTTTTCTTTATATTTTCTTCTAATGCAAAAGAAGGGTGGTCCAGCTTTCATACTGCAGTCTTTTTCTATTTTCGTTTCCTTCAAGAGATGGTACCTTAATCTGTGAACAGGGTCCAGAGCTCCTTATGTGCCAGGGATATAGACAACAGTATTTTCTTGGACATATTAAACTATGAGAGAGCGCTCTAAAATAAATAGCATATTATGGTAGTGCCATTGAATGCATATAATGAATATAAGGAAACTATGTATTGATTCTGAATAAGGTTGTTCTATGTTGCAGAGTGGTATAAAATCCTTGAGGAAGATATCATTTGCACAGTTGTTCAAAATGCAGTGGCTATCCCCCAACTCTTGGAAACATCAAATGTGTTACATAGTGGTGGGAATGAACAGCAAGCAGCTGGGGAATACCACTTTCTGTATGCAGACATGATATTGTTATATTTGGTTCATTTTGATATGTAAAATTATTGTTATGACAAAAACTATATGAAATTAATTTTTAAATATTTAATACTTAAAAAAAAAAAAAAAGAATGGAATAATATTTATATAGTGCATTTTTTTATTGGTTGGCTTTAAAATCCCACAAAAAGGAATTTCAGTGTGGTTACTATATTAGGGACGATGACAACCACATCCCTAGTCATATGAACCACCTTTTTCTAGGAATTAAAATGCACCGGTCCCACCACTCCTGATAAATACATTTTTAAAGAGCTAAGCTAGCTGGAAAAATTTCCATCATCATTTGACAGTTTTTGGAGTATTTGATGCTGTTCCCTCTCTTTGCTCTCTGGTTCCTTCTACCAGCCCCCATGTCAATGAATGGCACACAACAGTGATGTAAGGGCATCCAATGCAGTCAAAGTGAGTTGGATGTTGAAGGTTTTTTAGCAAGTTTAGCTTTTTAGGAGTGCCATTTTTTTCTTTGCAGGGTGCATCTTTTTAAATGTAGCTTTAACCCGGCTGAAACTTGAGTACCAGATCACCCTGGGATTCAGGGAACCCAAGTCACTCAGTGTAAAATTTGATGAGGTATGCAAGAACCTGCTGTCTGCTACATATTACCAGTGAAGATTTAAACACTTCTAACTTTAAAAGTACTTTAAGGCCCCTTACACACTTGTGAGACCTGCAAGTCGTGCAATTTTGACGCGACTTGAAGCAATTCCTGTGTAATGTTGAGCTCTATGGACCTTGCTTTGGGGCTGTTTTTCTTCAGCTGGAACAGGGGCCTCAGTCAAGGTAGAGGGAATTATGAAGAGTTCCAAATACCAGTCAATATTGGCACAAAACCTTCAGGCTTCTGCTAGAAAGCTGAACATGAAGAGGAACTTCCTCTTTCAGAATGACCACCCTTTCAACGACCCAAACCACATCCAAATCACCAATGGAATGGCTTCACCAGAAGAAGATTAATGTTTTGGAATGGCCTAGCCAGAGGCCAGACCTGAATCCGATTGAAAATCTGTGGGGTGATCTGAAGAGGGCTGTGCACAGGAGATGCCCTCGCAATCTGATAGACTTGGAGTGTTTTTGCAAAGAAGAGTGGGCAAATATTGCCAAGTCAAGATGTGCCATGCTAATAGGCTCATACCCAAAAAGACTGAGTGCTGTAATAAAATCAAAACGTGCTTCAACAAAGTATTGGTTTGAGGATGAGCACACGTATGCAACCATATTATTTTAGTTTTTTCGCTTTACTTCCCTCCACCTAAAAGATTTCAGTTTGTTGTACAGTTTATAGTTCACATTAAAAGGTGGAAAAAGTTCTGAAATGATTTATCTTTGTCTCATTTTTTTTTATATCACAGAAAGCTGACATTTTAAGAGGGGTGTGTAGACTTTTATATCCACTGTATGTTGAAAAACAGTTGCATGTATTGCTCGACCTCCCATATTCATGTGCAAATGAACCCATTGGACTGGTTCAAAGCTCAAGGCAGGATATGATGTAGGCAGGAAGTGAAACAGGAAATGAACACTATAAAAAAAAAAAAAGTGATGCTTCTTTAACAGTTATAATCTAAAAACTGAACATAAGGACTCTTGCATAATTCCAGTCATAGCAGTTTTGTTTAGGGAAAGATACAAGAGAGCTTAAAAATGAACATGTGATATAGATGCGATATTCCTTTCTGCAATGTTCTCAGGCTCCTAAGATCCTTTACAGTGACAGTGAAATATGCCTGCAAACAGCTGGATATAGAAGCTGCTTCAAAGGAAATTGCATTTACCTTTCTTAAGTGAGGTTACATCCCCCTCTTCTGGTGGCATTCCTAAACCTCCATCCTTCCAAAATGGGTTTAATTCCCTGGCTTGCAGCTGTTCCTGAAATTAAACGTACTCAGTCTTAATAAACTTTGCAAATATATGTCACAATCACAGCAAGACAAATCCTTGTCAGTAACAATATATATTTCTGTAACAGTTCTGTCATTTAATCAGTTCAATACTGTACCTGCTGCACTACTGAAATTGCCTACTCTGATTTCACTGCATACCATAAGCATGTAAGCTGTATTAAACCCAAAAGCAAAAATGTATTATATTGCAGCTTACAATCTTAGATGTGATGGTGGCATTAGTTTAGTATTTAGGCTTTCTTCTATTTTCATCTGATGATCCAGCCAGCAAGTCTATTTTGCACAAGCTCACGATCTCCAGCAGAATGTATCCGTTTACACAGATAAGGCGAACCACTTACCACTGACCAGGGTGATTAAAAGGATCAGCTTTTCTTTATTCGTGTAAAACCTTTATCCCAAAAAGGTAAAAAGCGTGAGCTGGAGTTTGGCTTCAATTTGTTAGTGCATCTAAATCTTCCTAATATATATAACACTACCCTCCCCCACAGGCTGACAATGCTGCTGTCTGCTGTGCCTCGTGCTCATTCCTCCAGAGTTGTTTGTTTCTCACTAATACAGGAGGTGTGTTACTGGCTAAATCACCAGGTAAAAACAGAGGGGGGGAAAAAAGGTAAAGAAAAGAAGACTAATGCAGCCATCACATTGAATGACTGGTAAGCTGCAATATATAAAATGTTTGGTTTTGGGTTTAATACCGATTTAAAACAGCCGCCAGTGTCACAGCTGTTTAAGGATAGCAGGCAGCAGAGATTTCTCCATTCACACTGTTTAATGTGGATGGAGGCACCTAGTAGATTTCTCTCATTTAGCCTGTAGTTAGCTTTAGAGAGCTGTCATCAAAACAAGTGTCCCCACGGGTAGTTTTCCCCTCTACTGCTGTTTCAGTGACAACAAAACCAACCCCAGGAAAATGTTAGATCATCCCTTGCAGTGGGGCTGCAATAGCTTGCTTGGTCTAGGTAAAAAGAGCACCAGTTTTATTTACTTGATCCTCCACTCGCCCAGTAGGAGACGATCCCCCACAATCCGGGGGTTGATGGTCTCTTTGGCGCCCTCACTTCCAGGGCAGGGCTATGGATCCTGCGCTGTTCTTGATTACAACGGGGCCCTAGACCAGTGGAGCATGGGGGGGTGCAGATGCTGATGTAGCTGTGCGGTGGGGAGGGCAATGAGCGGAAGATCAGATAAAGAAATCTTCTACTTAAAAAGGCAATTAATCCTTGCAGTGCGGACACATATAGCCCCATCATAAGAAATACTTTTTTAGCTGTCCGGAGTTGGACTTTAGGAGCTTTGATTTTCCACTTGCTTTAGCCCCAGTAACAATGATCACTGAATCTCCAGAGCAGGGACATAAACAATAATAATAAAAAAAAAACGCTATCCAAAACTACAAAAAAAGATTGTTTGGCTTTACAGTAAGGGAAAAAAATATTTGATCCTCTGCTGATTTTATATGTTTGCCCACTGACAAAGACATGAACAGTCTATAATTTTACTGGTAGGTTTATTTAAACAGTGAGACAGAACAACAATAAAAATACCTGTACCTTTTGTATTGTACTGTAATTGTGTTGTCCCCCCCTATACATTGTAAAGCCCTGCGTAAACTGTTGGCGCTATATAAATTGATAATAATAATAATAAAAATATCCAGAAAAACACATTTCAAAAAGTTATAAATTGATTTGCATTTTAAAATGAAATAAGTATTTTCTCCCCTATCAATCAGCAAGATTTTTGTCTCCCGAGTATCTGCTATACAGGTAACAAGCTGGGATTAGGAGCACTCTCTTAAAGGGAGTGTTCCTAATCTCAGCTTATAAAAGACACCTGTCCACAGAAGCAACCAATCAGATTCCAATATCTCCACCATGGTCAAGACCAAAGAGCTGTCCAAGGATGTCGGGGACAAGATTGTAGACCTACACAAGGCTGGAATGGGCTACAAGATCATCGCCAAGCAGCTTGGTGAGAGGGTGACAACAATCAGTGCGATTATGTGCAAATGGAAGAAACACAAAATAACTGTCAATCTCCCTCAGTCTGGGGCTCCATGCAAGAGCTCATCTTGTGGAGTTTCAATGCTCATGAGAACGGTGAGGAACCAGTCCAGAACTACATGGGTGAGAAACTTGTCAATGATCTCAAGGCATAGTCTCCAAGAAAACAATTGGTAACACACTATGCCATTAAGGACTGAAATCCTGCAGCGCCTGCAAGGTCCCCCTGCTCAAGAAAGCACATGTACAAGCCCGTCTGAAGTTTACTAATGAACATCTAAATGATTCAGAGCAGAACTGTGTGAAAGTGTTCTTAGATGAGACCAAAATCCAGCTCTTTGGCATCAACTGAACTTGACGTGTTTGGAGGAGGAGGAGGAGGAGGAGGAGGAATGCTGCTTGTGACCCCAAGAACACCATCCCCACTGTCAAACATGGAGGTGGAAACATTATGCTTTGGCATTTTTTTTCTGCCAAGGGTACAGGACAACTTCACTGCATCAAAGGGACGATGGATGGGGCCATGTACTGTTAAATCTTGGGTGAGAACCATCTTGGATCGTGGATGGGTATTCCAGCACCACTATGACCCAAAATACACGGACAAGGCAAGAAAGAAGTGGCTCGTTAAGAATGCAATCTATTCACTGGGGGGAGAACCTCTGGGGCAATCTAGGATGGAAAAATACCTGGGGGTCCTAGTAGATGACAGGCTCAGCAATGCCAAGCTTTTGCAAGCAAACCAAACAGAATATTGTCGTGCATTAAAAAGGGGATTAACTCCAGAGATAAAATGATAATTCTCCAACTCTACAAGACTCTGGTCTGGCCTCACCTGGAGTATGCCTTCCAGTTCTGGGCACCAGTCCTCAGGAAGGATGTACTGGAACTGGTCCAGAGAAGGGCAACAAAACGAATAAAGGGACTGGAGGATATTTGTTATGAGGAAAGGTTTTGAGCACTGAACTTATTCTCTCTGGAGAAGAGACGCTTGAGAGGGGATATGATTTCAATGTATGAATACCGTACTGGTGACCCCACAATAAAGATAAAACTTTTCCGCAAAAGGGAATTTATTAAGACACGCGGCCATTCACTAAAATTAAAAGAAAAGAGGTTTAACCTTAAACTGCGTAGAGGGTTCTTTACTGTAAGAGTGGTAAGGATGTGGAATTCTCTTCCACATGTGGTGGTTTCAGCAGGGAGCATCTATAATTTCAAAACACTATTAGAGAAGCACCTGATTGATCACAACATACAGGGATATACAATGTAATACTGACATATAATCACACACATAGGTTGGACTTGATGGACTTGTGTCTTTTTTCAACCCCACGTACTATGTAACATTACATTAAGGTCCTGGAGTGGCCAAGCCAGTCTCCAGACCTTAATCCCATAGAAAATATGTGGAGGGAGCTAAAGGTTTGAGTTGCCAAATGTCAGCCACGAAACCCTAATGACTTGGAGAGGATCTGCAAAGAAGAGTGGGGCAAAATCCCTCCTGAGATGAGTGCAAACCTGGTGACCAACTACAAGAAACATCTGACATCTGTGATTGCAAACAAGGGTTTTGCCACCAAGGACAAAGTCATGTTTTGTGAAGGGGTCAAATAATTATTTCACTCATTAAAATGCAAATCAATTTATTAATTTTTTTAAATGCGTTTTTCTGGATATATTTTTGTTGTTATTCTGTCTCTCACTGTTAAAATAAACCTACCATTAAAATGATAGACTGACCATTTCTTTGTCAGTGGGCAAACGTACAAAATCAGCAGGGGATCAAATACTTTTTTTCCCTCACTGTAGATACATTTTAATCGCATTAAAAGATAAAATGTATTTACATTGCATATCACGTCATGTCTCATATCCCAGGTTCTGAGTACACAAGAAACTTCTGCCTAATTGCGCTCCATATGCATGTACCATAATGCTTTCCTCTGTTCTCTCTGTCATTTGGAAAACTTGCATTCATTCCATCAGCAAGGTGGTGGATCAGATCTCATTTGCGATAAATATAAAAAATGTGGCAATAATCATTGTGGAAAGCATAAAAGCCCTGTTCCCATCTAGAAGTAGCATCACATTGTGAGCAGAATATAAAGCAATACAAGCCTGGGGCAAAGGACAAATGGTAATGTTGCAGCAGCTAATGTGATGAATAACAGTTACACAAAATGACATGAGCAATGGGGGGAGAAGGAAGGAGACAGCGGAGGAAGTAATCAGGATATTCCAAGCAAGGCACACAGTTCCAATAAACACACATATACCTGAGCCACGGGGGATATGTGGACACGTCAACCTGTCACGTGTCCTAAAGGGAACGGATTCCTAGGTCCTGCAACAGGGCAGCTGGTAAAGAACTGGTTAAAAGAAGGGCATGGGCACAATTCTGTCTGTATTTCATGGCCAAGTACAGTTAACATACACTATATTACCAAAAGTATTGGGACGCCTGCCTTTACATGCACATGAACTTTAACTACTTCAGCCCCGGAAGTTTTTACCCCCCTTCATAAACAGGTCATTTATAGCGATACGGCACTGCTTGCTTTAACTGACAATTGTGCGGTCATGCGACGCTATACACAAATTTCTTTTGGTGGTATTTGATCACCTCTGCGTTTTTACATTTTTTTCACTATAAACAAAAGAATAGAATGACAATTTTGAAAAAAAAAAAAATACTTTATGCTATGAAACCTATCCAAGTAAAAAAAAAATAATAATTTTTTTAATTATTTCATCAGTTTAGGCCAATATATATTCTACTTCATATTTTTTGATAAAAATCCCAATAAGCATATACTGATTGGTTTGTGCAAAAGTTATAGCGTCTACAAACTATGGGATATTTTTAAGGCATTTTTACTTATTTATTTCGTTTTTTTACTAGTAACGGTGGCAATCAGTGATTTTTAGCAAGACTGCAACATTGCGGCGGACAAATCAGACACCTAACACTACACAATTTTTTGGGACCAGTGACACTAACACAGTGATCAGTGCTAAATAATATGCACTGTAACTGTACTAATAACACTGGCATGGAAGGGGTTAACATCCGGGGCGGTCATAGGGTTATGTGTGCTCCTAGGGGGTGCTTTCTAACTTTAGGGGGAATGCTGCTACTATGTAAACAATGCAGACTGGTGTGCTAAGTAAACAAGGCAGTTGGAGATCCTGTGTTTCTGCTAAGCAGTGGGTCTGGGGGCGTGCTCCCCAGACCCACTGCACTAAAGTCACGTAACCATACAGGAGGGCCGCTCTGCCACAGTATATCTGCATGGGGCAGTCCTTAAGTGGTTAAGGGCATCCCAGTCTTAGCCCTTGTACACACGGTCAGAGAATCCGTCCGAATGTGTCCTATCGGACCTTGTCGTCGGATAATCCGACTGTGTGTGGTATGCATCGGACTGATTCCGTCGGAATATCCGTCGGACCCAATTTTCCAACATGTTGGAAATATTTCCAGACCAACTGGGCCAGTCGGACATACTCCGATCATGTGTAGAGAATTCCGATTGGACAAAGTGCCACGCATGCTCAGATCAAATTCCTACATCAAAGCTATTGGCTACAAGCCTGAATGTAGTCCCATCGTAACGAAATTACGTCATCACGTTCTGAAAAATCGATTTTTCGCCAACTTTGTTCCGACCGTGTGTATGCAACAGTTTCGGACAAGATCCGACAGACAAAATCCGACGGGCAAAATCCGACGGATTTGGTTGTGGAAATCTCCGACCGTGTGTACAGGGGCTTAGTCCATAGGGTTCAATATTGGGTTGGCCAACCCTTTGCAGCTATAACAGCTTCAAGTCTTCTGAGAAGGCTGTCCGCAAGGTTTAGGAGTGTGTCTATGGGAGGGTTTGACCATTTATCCAGAAACGCATTTGTGAGGACAGGCTTCAATGTTGGACGAGGAAACCTGGCTCGCAGTCTACGCTCAAATTCATTCCAAAGGTGTTCTGTCAGTTAATATGAATGATTAACCACAAGGAGAATTGTTTATTATTCTCACTAAAATGTTGCCAACATCCCAAACATTTGTTAGAATAAAGACCCTACAAGAGGGACACAAGTCCTCCCCGGTACACTGGGACTTTATGAGCGAACAGAAAAAAGATCATGTATAAATATATAATTTATTTAGAAAAGTTATTTTGTTTAATAAACATGTGTAATAACAAACATAGCAACAGTTTGTATATTGTACATTTGTGAAAAGACAAAAGGTGCATTCAGTAAATTATTACAAATTCCAATGAATGTAGATTTTCTCCTTTTGGCCTGACATGTTTCAGGAAAAATATCCCTTCCTGAGAGGCATTATAGGAGATGGTACAAATGCATTCAACATAAAATTGTAAAGGACTTTCATGCAGATATTTTAAAATCAAAATTTCATAGCAAAAGTAAATTTGCTGCTCTCTGTCCATCAAAAGGCGATGAACCCCACCTGGGCTCAGAACAGCCTTCACAAAGGTCCCCATGAAACAGCCCTGGCATAACAACAGAAAGAAATCTTAAGCCCCATACACACTATCAGTTTTTCTGCTGAGTTTTTCCTTCAGGTTTACCAAAACCATGTAGTAGAAGGGCCTGCCCAATTGCATACACATTGAAACTCCTAAGGTTTGACCTCATATTATATGGTTTTGGTAAATCTGAAGGAAAAACTCAGCAGAAAAACTGATAGTGTGTATGGGGCTTTAGAATGAGTGTATGGACACACGTAGCAGACATGTTGTTGATCCCAAGAGGCAAAGGTGTTCTATCGGGTTGAGCTCAGGACTCTGTGCAGGTCAGTCAAGTTCCTCCACCCCAAACTCGCTCATCCATGTCTATATGGTCCTTGTTTGTGCACTGGCGTGCAGTCATATTGGAACAGGAAAGGGCCATCCCCAAACTGTTCGCACAAAGCTGGGAGCATCAAAATGTCCAAAATGTCTTGGTACGCTGACACCTTAAGAGTTCCCTTCACTACAACTAAGGAGCCAAGCCCAACCCTGAAAAACAACCCCACACCATAATCCCCCCTTCACCAAATGATCGGGACCAGTGCAAAAAGCAAAACCCATAAAGACATGGATGAGCAGTTTTGGGGAGGAGGAAATTGACTGGCTGCACAGAGTCCTGACCTCAACCTGATAGAACACCTTTGGGATGAATCAGAGTGGAGACTGCGAGCCAGGCCTTCTCGTCCAACATCAGTGCTTGACCTCACAAATGTGCTTCTGGAAGAATGGTCAAACATTCCCATAGACACACTCCTAAACCTTGCGGACAGCCTTCCCAGAAGAGTTGAAGCTGTTATAGCTGCAAAGGGTGGGCCAACTCAATATTGAACCCTACGGACTAAGACATTAAAGTTCATGTAAACGCTGACGTCCCAATACTTTTGGCGATATAGTGTACATTTCTATCAATGGAAAACATCTGGTTTCTAAAGAAAACGTACTGAAATACAGAGGCTACCATTGCTGATCTTTGTGAAAATGCTAGTTTCCTGTCTGTCTTTTTCCTTAATATTCTAAGTCACTGATCCAGAACAAGATGCTGCTTGTGACTTCGGAGAAAAATTGAGCCCCAAATATCCATACTCAAGTTAGAGGCTCAGAAAGTACCGAAGCCTTTAAGGCTGCATTCACACCTGAGCGTAGCGTTTTCAAGCGTTTTTTGCGGCGTTTTTTACCGCGATTCGTGGCGTTTTTTTACCGCGATTTGCTGCGAATTTGTGCATGGCAAAAGGTCACCAATGTTAAAAGAAGAAAAACGCCCAAATCAGCCCGATTCGCACGACAAAAAAGGGTCCGGAACTTGTTTGAGCTTCATGCGTAGGGCTTCAGGCGACTTGGAGTGGAGATGTGAACCATCTCTATTGAGAATAATGGATTTTTTCCCCTCCAGCGTTTTGTAGCTTCAGGCGTCAAGCTACAAAACGCTCAGGTGTGAATGGGGTCTTAGAGGCAACAAACAACCATTTTCAAATGGGAGCACTGAACAATGGCAGTCTGTCTTCTTCCATACAGGATTTCTTTAACCTGTTCTAAGCTTGTGGAAAGAAGTAAAAATGAGAATGCTACGCTTGCTTGGCGTCTTGTGTGATACGCAACCTTCAGAGAGCAGTGGTAAGAGACAGATAGTGTCAGCATGAATACTAAAGCATTGTTGCCACAGGGGATGTGCAAAGACATGCCACAATAAGGCTACAGCTTTGTGCAGCTTTTGGGAGTGTTTTATGTATAGTCACAGGCAATAAAGGCCATAATAAGGCCAGTAGACAGTGATAGATGACAATATAGGAAAGTAAACATAGAAACGAATGTATCCAAGCAGCTAGTTTCTTTCACGAATCACTTTGATATGATTGGAAGGGACATCTATGCAAATTAAGAAAAAAACATCAAACAGAAGCAATGATACAAATTTACAAAGTTATATAGCTAGGTTGAAAAACAACACACCGCCAGCAGACCACAAGCTTCCATTTATCGCCAGTTGGGAAAGAGAACTGGGGCTTGAGTTGACTGAGAAATAGGTAGATAGGCTCTGTTTTCTTACAAGACTTCCATCTGTGCCAAACACCAAGAGATGGGTTTCAAGGTATTGACCCCGGTGGTACCACACACCAGCAAAGAATGAGGCAGCACACATCTCAGGTCAGGAGGACCACAAGGTCGGAAAAAATGAACCACTCTCCCTATAATATGGCGTCGGTACCTTAAGTACCCTTACCCAGAATGCACAGCGGGTTGACCACTCCCATCGGGCTGTTTCTGTGTAAAAGGGGTACCCAATACATTTAGCTTGTTGCATTTCCAACCCATACCGGTGGTGACAGCGACACCCACGGTCATGTTGAAACTAGTACAACCCAGCCAAACTGGTACAGAAGCCAGAACTTTAGCACAATTAGTCTGACCCAAACTGCAGCTTCAAACAAACTTAAATTTACAAAAACGCTAGCATTGGTATTAAAAATACCAGCGCTACAGAATGTTTCCCCAATGCTCGGACTTATGCTGGAAATGTGGGGAGGATATTGGCTCTCTTCTCCACATCTTCTGGTCCTTTTGGCTCCTGCAGTCTTACTGGACTGAAGTACACCGTATTGTCCAAGAATTCACTGAGCCATACCAAGAGATCCAGCTTTTTCCCTCTTGCACCACCACGATATACCAAGTAAAGCATATAGGCAGTCCATTTTGCCCCTCCTGATCACAGCCGCGAAGGGATGCATGTTCTGGAAGCAGGCGCAGCCTTTGTTGATTGCCCTCTGGCTGAAAAAGGTTGCAGATATTAATGTGATGGAAGATTTGGTTGCCAAAGAGAAGGGCCTCCGCCAGAAATGTAAAAAAAAAATGTTTTATTGGCACGAGTTTGTTTACTCTGAGGAGTATGCGGGACTAGTCTTATGAACCATCGCAAAGTGAGGGTGTACTCGGAGAACCCTCTGGCCTGGATGAGGTTTCAGGCTGATGGAACCCTTCTCTGACCTACCCCCCCCCCACCCCCCCATTTTTTTCTTCTTTCATTCTCTCCATTCCCTTCCTCTCTCCCCTCCCCCCCCCCCTCTCTTTTTTCTTGCTAGGCCCCTATAGGTCTATTCTAACTCTCTGATGTTCATATTACACAATCTCTACTGTGGAAAACTGTCATATGGGATACGGAGACGCCTTAGATCTGGACGCTTGCAGTCTGCATTTTAGTCAACTGGCAAGACTACAAGTGTAACAATTTTTGTGAAATGGACATTTATTTTTACAAAAGAACACACTGTAAATACAGAGACCACACTAAATTATTGGATTCCAAAGGCTAAAAAAAAACAAAAAAAAGTATTGGATGAAAAACAACATAAAGCCATCTAGTGCAACCATTAGATACAAAAAAATGCTCCATAGGTACAATCCTATCCCCACAGTTGATCCAGGGGTAGGCAAATAAACTATAAAACATGATCCAATTTGCTTCAGCGGGGTAAAAATAAATTCCTTCTTTGTCCCCAAGGAGGTAATCAGGCATTCTCTGAATTAGCAATCCCTGGTTTTAATACACATAAATGTTAGTATCTAGCTATATTTTGTGCATTTAGGAATGCAGACAGCTCTTTATTAAATCAAATCCACTAAACTGACCAGAACCACCTCTGGAGGGAGTCTATTCCACATTTTCACAGCTCTTACTGTGAAAAAACCTTTCCAGATGTGGAGGTAAAATCTTTCTCCAGATTTAAAGAGCGCCCCCTTTTAGTCTGTAATGACCTTAAAGCTCATTTCCATGTTCCTGTCACATTAAATTGTTCGTCTGGACCAGCTTGGTCCTCTGATTGGCTGAGTTGGAGGAGCGGGTTGATGATGTCACACTCTTCATTAACTGAATATAAAGCTGCCTATGAATGGCTGAACACCACTTTGTTCTAGGTGTGAGACAGGAAGTCTGTCTCACAGACGGAACCCAGCACTGTATACAGCTAAAGCTACATGCAGTACATAAAGTGCCTTGAGACATTGTAGGATTTAAAGCGAAGAACTATATACCAAGTGGACCACTGATTTATTTATGCATGTTGATCATAGGCCCCCTTAAGCTCATCTTCCCAAGAGAGAATAAATTTAGTTCCTCTAATCTTTCCTCATTGCAGAGCTCCTCCATGACTCTTATCAGTTTGATTGCCCTTCTCTGCACTTTCTCCAGTTCCCCGATATCCTTTTTGTGAACTGGAGCCCCAAACTGAACTGCATTTTCCAGATGAGGTCTTACTAATGATTTGTATAGGGGCAAAATAATCTCTCTCTCGGAAGTCCATGCTTTTCTTAATACAAGAAAGGACTTTGCTCGCTGTGGAAACCGCAGCTTGGCATTGCATGCCATTAGGTCTATGATCTACCAAAACTCCCAGATCCTTCTCCACTATGGATTCCCCAAGTTGTACTCCTCCTAGTATGTAAGATGCATGCATATTCTTAGCCCCCCCCCCCCCCCCCAAGTGCATAACTTTACATTTAACAACATTAAACCTCATTTGCCAAATAGTTACCCAATTAAACAGTGCCTTGGGGTCGGCTTGTAAATTGCAGAGATCCTGTAAGGACATTATCCCCCTCCATAGTTTGGTGTCATCTGCAAACACTGAAATGGTATTTTTAATCTCAAGCTCTAGGTCATTTATAAATAGAATTAAAAAGTAAGGGTCCCAAGACTGAACCTTGGGGTACATCACTAATAACCTTAGACCATTCAGAGTATGAATTATTCATTATTACTCTTTGAAAGTGTTTTTTTAGCCAGTTTTCTAGCCACTGAAATTGAATTAATTTCTACTTACACCTTCCTTATGAGCTTCATGAGGTTTACCATGGATTTTGTTGTAAACTGTTCAGTGTAACTAGAAGAATTTAGACATTGTCTAAATTATCGGGGATGGTCGTGCTTGGCTCTACACACCTTGCGCTTCATATAAAGTCCCACCTAGCTGCTTGGCTTTTCTATACCTAGAAGAATTGATGCTGATTTGAAGGCAAATGGTGGTCACACCAAAAATTTATTTGATTTGGATTTCTCTTCTGTTCATTTACATTTTTGTATTCATTATGTTAATTTATAAATATAAAAACTATTAACTCTTCTATTTCTCAAAGCATTCTTAGTTTACAGCATTTTTTTCTCCCATAGTGTAGCACTAATTTGTAAATGAAAATTATCATTTGAACCAATTGAAGTCCATATAAACACAATCCATATAGGTACCGTACTTCAGAGCACTCAAGATGAGAAGTCCCACATGTCGTGAAAGTGGTGAAAAAATAGCAGAGGTGTCACCAGCCAGTGATTCCACACCACTCTTACTGTAGGATGTGTGACCCCCTAATAAGAGCAGTCTGATAGGCTTTGTTTACAACGCAAGAAGCCTGAGTAAGTGGCACCAAAGAAATAGATGGATGGATGCAGCCTCCGTACGGGATTATCCCTCTGGGATGAACTCAAATCACCAGGCATGAAAATAAAAAGGTAAGCAATATAACTTAATACCGTTTAGGCTGATTCTTTTTAAAAAGGAGAAGTAGCACTCACATGAAAGCTTAAAAACAAGTACGGCTGATCGTTAATCCAGGAAGCAAAATGGCCGTCATCGACCCATTGGTGCCTCTGATGATGTTTCATTTGAAGAAACGCGCTGGTCAGAGCTACGCGCACACGCCACCCGCATGCGCGGTCAATGTCCGACATTTTGCTTCATGGATTTATAATCAGCTTGTTGATCACGCTTGTTTTTAAGCTTTCATGTCACTTCTCCTTTTTAAATAAATCAGCCTAAACGGTATCACGCTATGTTGGTTAGCTTTTTACACTTTTACACCATGTGGGACTTCTCATCTTGAGTGCTCTGAAGTACCTATATGGATTGTGTTTATAAGGACTTCAATTGATTCAAATAAAAATTTGAACTTACTGATTAGCGCTGCACTATTGGTTTTCTATATTTTATTTGTTCAGTGACTAGACATTGTGCACAGCTGCTGTTATTGTTTACTTTCTTTTTTTCGCTTTCGCGTAGATTTATATATGTTTTTATATTTTCTCACCCCTGACTAAAACTTTTGCACAGTAGTGTTCTTTAATGATGTATTCATGAATACAGAGCTGAATTTGGGTCTTTTATATCTGCCTGGAGTTCAGCTTCAAATAACACGTACTATTAAAAAAAAAAAAAAGTGTACAATTTCATACATTCAGAAGTGACACAAAGTAAGCCAGCATGACTATTTAATGCAATTCACTGAACGCTCAGGTCCAGCCTGCTGGGGGTTTTTTTTGGCTGTTACCTTTTCTACGGCCTCAACTTTTTCACGCTCCAGTGTTTTCTCCTTCTGTCTCTCTGCTCTTAATGCAGCTGTTGATGTCGCTCGCATAGATGTAAAGTCGAAGTTCATCCACTCATCCCTCTGAAATGGAAGCACAGCTTCATTTAGCATTACAGAATACACAGAGCATCTCTTATTTTATGGAGGAAAAGCTATACCTACACCCAGGGCTGGTGCAAGAATTTTTGACACCCTAGGCAAAACCTAATTTTGCCGCCCTCATTGGCTCCACCCCCGACCCCACCCCTTTGCCCTGCCCATATGACGGGAGGTGGCGCTATACAGGAAGCATCGGCTCTGCTTTCTCTATCACTGGCTCCAGTGCTGCACTGCACCTCTAATTACACTACTGGTCGGACGGAGAAGCTGCTTGAGACTGAGTTAGTTACATGCTGCAGCCTGCAGAGCATGCAGACGCGGAGGGAAACCAGTGGCCAGGCGCCCCTAGGCAGCAGTGCGCCCTAGGCGGTTGCCTAGTTTACCTAGTGGTAGCACCGGCCCTGCCTACACCACACAGGAGAGTCTGCGACACATGGGCAGCATTTCAGAATATGCACATATAGGAAACAAGCAGTTATCAGTGGGTGAGATTGTGTTTTCTTACAAGAGAACCTGTCACCTCAACCTGAATGGAGTTCTAAATCTACCCCAATATTTTTATTTTTGGGCTGGGTTCAGTTGAGAAGGGCTTTGTTGAAGGGCTAGGTAGATTTATTCCCCTTCTGCTTTGATATCCCGGATCTATGGATGCCATGCGTCTAAAATGCAGTTCCTATGGAAAGCCAACTAAAGGATTAGTGGCCTAAATATAACACATGCTTTTATGTATGCAGTATTTTCCAATTCACTGGCTCCTCCATAGGTTTATACTGTATGCACAGTAGTATCTATTCCAGCTGCAGGGCTACATGTACACAAGGGGTACTTTCACACTGGGGGGGGATGCGTTGGCGGTAAAGCACCGCTAGTTTTAGCCATGATTTACTGTCGTTTTAGCTGCGCTTTTCGGCTGCTATCGATTTGCAGGTGATTCACAAATGCTGCCTGTTCATTTCAATGGGCAGGGCATTTTGGGAGCGGTGTATCCACCGCTCCCAAATCACCCCAAAGATGCTGCTTGCAGGACTTTTTTTCCCATCCCCCAAGCGCACTGCCCCAGTGTGAAAGCATCGAGCTTTCAAACTGGGAAGGCATGAGAGGCGCTTTTCAGATGCTTTACAGGTGCTATTTTTAGCGCTAAAACGCCTGAAAAGCGCCCCCAGTGTGAAAGTACCCTAAGCCTACCCTGACCAAGGGAAACTGCTAAATGCATTTTTGCCTTGCTTTGCGTTTTTTTTCGCAGCCAGCGGTCAGTCGAGGGAGGTTTAACCTCACCTAAACGCAGCAGCGTTGAGTTTAAGAGCTTTGGTAAAAAAAACGCCTGTGTGCATGAAGCCTAACATTTCTACCAGTTGCTGAATAAAATCTGCACAATAGTTATGGACAGCAATTAAGTCCCAGTGAGGGCTCAACTCTGCGTCACTCCATCAAAAAATAAAGCAAATACATTTTGCATACTAAGCAAAAGGTAAAAATATGTAAATGTAAATCCAACATTTCGTATTCCTGATATGTGCCTGCTGTACCATGTATTTGTTTGAAAAAGTATTCTCTTCTCTTTGTATTGCTTCCTTTGTGTGAAATCCCTGGTGTCCCTGCTAGTCCCTCTGCTTTCCTATGTAAAAACTGCCTACACTAAGGAGGAGAACACAGGGTGGTCAATCTCTAGTTGTGCTGGTAACTCAGTCTGCTCTCCCGCAATGATAGACTTGCACAGCCATTCACTGGGAGGATCATTGTGCTGCTGTTTCTCCTCCCCCAGCCCTCTGAGCTCATTGTGCAGCTGAGGACAGAATGTGTGTGATCACTTATTAAAAAGGAAAAGGGTGTTAATGTTTTTATATCTATATGCAAATGTTTTGCTTTTCATTTAAATTTTAAACTGAAAGGGTTGTTTTACAAGGTGAGAGTTTAACCCCCCTGACGGTATTCCCGAGTCTGGCTCGGGGTGGAATTTTTATACCAAGAGCGGTAACCCCGAGCCAGACTCGGGACCGCATCGCTTCTCCCTCGGATCCAGCATTGTCTCCGCGCTGTACGAGCGAGCCATGTCTCGCACGATCTGTCACGGAGCCGATCTCCGTGCCTTTGCGAGCGTTGCGACGCACGGGGATGGAGATCGGCGCCAAATTCAAAAAGTGAAACAGACAGTATACATACAGTATAATGTAATCTTAAGCCGTGTACACACGGGCGGACTGTCTGGACAACTTAGTCCGTCGAAACACATTTCAGCGGACAGTCCGCTCGTGTGTGGGCTTCAGCTGACTTTTTCAGCGTGCAGTCTGGCGGACTAAGTATTTCGGAATTTCCGTAATATTGTCCGTCAGACTTTGGTTTCAGCGGACAATCCGCTCGTGAGTAGGCTAGTTCGATGGACTAAGTATGGCGCATGCTCAGAAAGGATTTACACGGCGGAAGGTTGCATTGCTGTGTATTGGACGTCCTATTTCTAGTCCCGTCGTACGTGCTGTACACGTCATCGCGCAAGCTTTCGACGGACTGTTTGTTCATCGTGTGTGGTCAAGTCCGTTCATTCGAAAGTAGGACGGACTGTCCGTCGGATTGTCTGACGGACTAAGTTGGCCATACAGTCCGCCCGTGTGTACGTGGCTTTACAGATTACATTGCTGTATGTAAATATTTCACATCCCCTTTGTCCCTAGTGGTCTGTCCAGTGTCCTGCATGCAGTTTTATATAATAAAAACTGTTCTTTATGCCTGGAAACTGGAGATTGTCCATAGCAACCAAAACTGTCATTTTTACATCAGAAATGGTTTTAGACCAGCTAGAAAATAGCGATAATAAATTGGAATCACTCGCAGAATTGAGCGATAGCTATTTGTGGGGAGATCCGTCATCAAATACTGAAAAGTAATGACAGTGACAATTCTGCAACTGAGCAAATTTCAGTGTTTTTGATTTGATTACATTATTGAATCATTTTTATTATTGTTATATTATTATTTGGTACAATTATTTATAGTTATTTATTATATTATAATGAATGATTTCATTTTTCAAACGTTATCATACCCGGAATGTCTGCTAGACTCTGGTTTGGACAGATTTAAGTGAGTTATTCCTAAGAATTACAGGACTACAATAAAAAAAGCCAAATTTTCATGCAAATAATTGTACCGCTTTCAGCGCCTAAAATCCGAAATAATCGCACCGCCAGGGAGGTTAACCACTTCTGGACTGGCTCACGCCGATATATACGTCGGCACTTTGAAGAGGGATATCGTTATGGCAGCACCTAGTTGCCATAACGCCAGTATCCTCTCTTCTTCAGTGAGTGGTGTCTGGTTTCAGATAAAAGTGGTCTCAGCGGTGGATTCCCCGCAAGGTCACTTTTATTGGTGGCAGGAGAGGGCCGCTCTCCGGTGACCTCTGTCGCTTACCGGAGCCGTCGGCATCAGCAGAGGCGATCCGGTCCTTTTCTGTGTGTGGTATGGAGCTGAGTGAGGGGAAGCTGGCCCCCACCCGACCCCATATTTCTCCATAGACAGGTTAATGTGGTTAATAATGACATTTGTGGATCATGATTATTTGTGAAGCAGTTACTGAACATAGTGAACATCTGCACACTCCAGTTCCATTGGACGCTGTGGTAGTGTGCTCAGATGGCCGAATGAATATCAACTCCTATGAGGGGACAGCTTGGACAGGACACCGACATCCTCATTACAATCTGAGAGTCACATATCACCATATGAAGATTTCAGCGAAAACACAGGGACATCTACAATATATTAGATTTCATTCTATAAAACAATGCAGTAACGAAGCAACCAATTTACATTTGTCCTTTAACGATCATTTGGCAGGGAACTGAAGCTTACTGAATGCTAATCTGCTGTAGCACTTTGTGCTGTCTTATTGAGTATGCCTGCTCATGTTTCTGTATTCCACATACAAAAATTACCAATTATAAATCTGAACACTAAGGACTTGTTCACGTCACTTGCTTTGTGGCAATGCACAGCGAACGATTGAAACATATCAAGCAAGGTGCAAAGTGTTGTTATTTAGTTTGATTGGCAACTCTATACAACACTGTTGTGAAAAAAAATAGTGCAGGAGCAGAAGTGAAACAGCAGCATATGCATCAATGCAACACAACTGGGTTTGGACCCCAAGAATATTCCTAGGGTTTCATGGCATCCCGAGGGCATCAAAGTTTCCTGGCATTTAGCACTCTTCATAGCATTGAGATTATGTATTAAAGTCATTATAAAGGCAGAAGGTTTTTTTGTTTATCTTAATGCATTTTGGAATCGCACTGGTTCACGCATCGCTATAGTGTGAACCCAGACTAAAGAATGTGCTGGTTTCTTGTTTTTTTATTCCCCAATTTGCAGGGAAACAAAATCCAGAACATTTCCACTGACAGGATAGAGCTCTGCTTTGTTTAAATAGGCAGAGCTCTGTTTCTGTCTTTTTCCTTGCCAATCAGGGGGTTCCAGCGGTCATCCATTGGCCTGCACCCACAGATGGGCTTGTGCTGTGCGGGAACCCCCCTACCTGGAAGTGCCGAATCACATACTAGGTAGAAGAGAGCCACTTTGCCGCCATATAACGGAGCTATACAGTTGGAAAATGGCTATACAAACATTTGTCTGCAATCCCCTATTCTCTAATGTAAGTGGTGTACACAGTGGTGTAGTGGTTAGCACTCTCACCTAGCAGTAAAAAGGGTCGCTTGTTCGAATCTCAACCACTACCTACCATCCATCACTACCTGCCTGGAGTTTGCATGTTCTCCCTGTGCCTGCGTGGGTTTCCTCCAGGTACTCCGGTTTCCTCCCACAATCCAAAGACATGCAAGTAGGTTAATTGGCTTCTGTCCAAAATTGGCCCTAGTATAAGAATGGGGATTGTTGGCTCCTTGAGGGTAGAGACTGATATTAGTGTGAAATGTACATGGACAGGGACAATTGTAGACATTCACTCAGGTTGAACTGGATGGACTGGTGTCTTTATTCAACCTAACTATGTAACTATGTAACATCCACAGTAGGATGCTTGCTGTATTTCACAATTAGAAAGGTCAGGTACTTTTGTTGGTTGAGAATACCTGCCTCGTAACCAATCCATAATAAAGGTGTGCTGTAGAGTTAAAGTAGAACTCTAGGCAAAACCTTCTTTTTTAAATTTTGGATAGAGTAAGGGAGGGTTATAACCCCTGTAAGGTTAATTTTGGCCATCTTTGCCCCATTGTGGAGATTTTCCTTCACTTCCTGTCCCATACTCAAGCAGGAGTGAGGAAATCCCTGCAAATTAGGGGAACTCTTGGGGACCTCAGGTCACTAGAAGTAGTGTCCCCATTGGAAGATTTCCCCTCTATTACTTTTCTGGGGACAATCCAAAATTTGGGATTTTCTTTTACTTTCAATAATGATAAACGAGACAAACAGAGAGGGTGAACAGGGGTTCTAATCCATCTTCACTCTATCCAAAACTAAAACAAAAAAAATAGTTTTGCCTTTAGTTATACTTTAGGCCAGGGGTTGACAAATTTGCTTGGAATCTAGGAGCCAGCTTAAAAAGTTAGGAGCCAGGTCCGTGAAGGCGATCCGGACCTGTCCCTGGCCTGACATGGAGACGAGTGAGGGGGAAGATAGCAGCGCCGTCGCCGTCTCCAAGTCATTGCCCATAGCTCTTAGAGGGACATTTTATTTATTTTTTTCAAATGACAATTTTTTTTTCAATTGCATTTTAGTGTAAATATGAGATCCGAGGTCTCTCTGACCCCAGATCTCATATTTAAGAGGACCTGTCATGCTTTTTCTATTACAAGGGATTTTTACATTCCTTGTAATAAGAATAAAAGTGACACAACATTTTTTTAAAAGAACAGTGGAAAAAAAAAAAAGTTAAAATAAGCAGAAAAAATAATAATTTTTAAACGCGTCCTGTCCTGCCCGCATATAAAATCGGTGTTCGAACCACACCTAGGAGGTAGCGCCGTGATCGGTAGAGTGAGAGCAATAATTCTAGCCCCAGACCTCCTCTGTAACTCAAAACATGCAACCTGTAGAATTTTTTTAAACGTCGCCTATGGAGATTTTAAAGGGTAAAAGTTTGTCGCCATTCCATGAGCGGGTGCAATTTTGAAGCGTGACATGTTGGGTATCAATTTACTCGGCGTAACATTATCTTTCACAATATAAAAAATAATTGGGCTAACTTTACTGTTGTCTTATTTTTTTATTAACTAAATTATTTTTCCCAACAAAAGTGCGCTTGTAAGTCCGCTGCACAAATACGGTGTGACAGACAGTATTGCAACAACCACCATTTTATTCTCTAGGGTGTTAGAATAAAAAATATATATAATGTTTAGGGGGTTCTAAATAAAGGGAAGAAGAGGCAGGTAATATAAAACAGGCAGAGGAAGCTTCATTAACATTGCTGGTTTGTCATACCAACGGCGACCACAAGAGGGCGCCAGATTCCATAAGGAATCATAGGACCGCAGAAGGCCTCAAAGCCGCGGCCTAAATTTTCGGCCGTCGCCGGAACGGCTCGACGCGATCACGCTGGGGGGGTCCACAGAGACAGGATACCCCCAGCTGTGCTGCCCCAGGCGCGAGGTTGCTATTTCTAGTCGCCAATGCGACCTGGCGCCCGGGTTTTGTCGAGCCCTGCTTTAGGCCTCATGCACACTGGATGTTAAAATAACGTTCTAAAAATGTCAGTAGCTTTGCAGTGAGTTTTTCAACTTACTTCAATGTTTTTGCAATAGCGTTTCTTAGCGTTTCTTAGCGTTAGCGTTTTTTGAAGGAAAACTATTTTTTTTTTTCAATGGATCAAAAACTTTTAAAAAACGGTGGTGAGCGACATTTTTGAGCGTTAGCGCGTTTTTACAGCTGAAAAACATCTCTCAGAACACACTAGTTTTGTTTTGTTTTTTACTGCTCAAAAGCGGCACTGCCCAAAACTGCTGATATCAGCCCATGTGTGCATGGACACATAGGATAACATGATGGAGAGTTTAATGACTGTAGAAAAAAAAATGTCTACTGCCAAAAACAACTGCTGTAAAAACGTCCAAAAACGTCCAGTGTGCATGAGGCCTTAAAGGTCAGGGTTTTGTGAAGGCCACTCGTTTGTCCACACCAGACCCATCAAACCATGTTTTTTGGACCTGGTGTTTTGCGCCTGGACTCAATTTGAAAAGGATCAACATACTTTAGTAGTATACATATCATGAAAATCAGTTTCTCTGTTCTCTTTTTATTTTTTGGAAACATCACATCCTTGGTTCACACCTGCGCGGGCTTTCAGGCCTCGTTTGTGCGGGGACAGCAGTCCATTAATTTGCTGTGCCTGTGTTTGCCACAGAAAAAAGGTTCATGCACCATTCTGTAAACGCAGTGGCCGCACCATGCGATTTCCCTGTGGTCCCTCCAAACGCGCTGCATCCCCACTCATCTCTACAGAGTGGCGTGTTTTGTCTGCGGGTGGTTGTGGGTGCGGGAACAGCTGCGATTCTTGCACCCGCCCCGCATAGTGTGAACTGGGCCTATGAACATAAGTTTTTGTACATTTTTGGGCCTGCAGAAGGAAAAACAAATCCCATGTTACGCAAGATCCTGTTTTTGTGCATTATGAACAGCAAAGTAGCCTTCAGCCCTCCTTCATATTGAACACGGGCTTTGAAATCGTAGAACTTCATCTGAATTTGCATGATTTGAAAGTCGCATTTCAGTATAACTTGGAAGCCATCTGTGCGGCTTCATGCAAAAATGTTTATGCAAGTAGCACCCTAAATTGCCAAAAGTAGTGCAGGAACTGCTTTTTCAAATCGATGTAGCACCGTAAAGTCGGCGACGCATCAACTTGAACAGTGCCATTACTGACAACAGGGTATTGCAACTTGAGGTCAAATCGCATGACAAGTCATGCTAACGTGAACGAGGGCTTACAGACATGTGGAAAGAAACAAAGTAGCCAAGGCCTGCCTGCCTGCCTGCCTGGATTAATTAAATGTAACCATATTTATGAAATAGTATCCGCATTTCAATGTGAGCAAAGAAAGTGCAGCTCCCAGATAGAAGGGTAACCAACCACAGTACAAGCAACACGGACAAGCAGATTAGGCAGGTAGTGTAGAGCCGGACCCAGCAAAAAACATGCCACTGGCAGCATCTCACAGCCTCAAATGCTCCAATGTGTTTTTGGCTGCACTTAACCTTTTCAACACAGAGAAACACTTGAAATAACTTTCCGGGCTTAAAGCAGTTGTATAGTCATTTTAAAACTTTTAACCTACAGGTAAGCCTATAATAAGGCTTACCTGTAGGTAAAAAAAAAAAAAGATATTGCCCTCGCAATGCACCACTGACTGCAGCGGCACACGCGCACAGGGGATTCTCGGCTGAAAGTGTGGCAGATGCCGGACCCTGCTGGAAAGAAATCTCCCGCGCGCATGCGCGGGAGTGACGATATCGCGGCTCCGGCCACTCACAGCGCCAGAGCCGCAATACACAGAAGACAAGCAGAGGGAACATGTCAGCTTCCTCGGTGTGGATCGGGCCAGATGTCGGGGCCTCGTTCTAAGGTATTTCATAATGAGCTAGTATGTGGTGCATACTAGCTCATTATGCCTTTTCCTTTGCTGGTCAAAAAAAAAAAAAAAACTTCATCGGGTTTACTCCCGCTTCAAGGAACCTCTGCTAAAAATGACTATATCTACATTAGTGTGATGGTCAGTGGGAAGACTGCTCCTTACACTTGTGGTCATTGGGAAGAATGTCCCTCTTACAGATAGCTAAAAGGATCAATGGCGTCAGTGGGAACTTATCTGACAGGCAAAAATCGGTCATTGCTCAAGGAACCCCTAGCAACCTCTGGTCGGAGACCTAGACTTCCATGGAACCCTGGCTGAGAAACCCTGACTTTTTAAAAAGAACTCATAAGTGTGCTTATAATTCTCTACGGCGCAGAGCCCTAGAGGAGCATGTCTTGGTCTGAACCATGGTCTGTGCTATATCAGCAGGAAAAGTGACAGCTAACAAATCACAAAAATACTAAAATACAAATTCTATGGCAAATAAATAAAATTGTACCTCCAGTGCTGGGCCAACTTTACTTTCCTGAGGCTCTTTCTGGATTTTCCATGCCTTCTTGTCGCTGGGTGGGGCAGCCACAACCCATTCTCCCTCAGAATCCTGAAAAGATCCAAAAAACACATTTACAAAATGACAGAAATTGTTGTTGATTTTCCCAGAACGTAACCACTTACTGACCGCCCCATAGCAGATTTAATGCTACAGAGTGGCTCTTCTTTGCAGGATTACATATATACATGATTCTGTACTTCCGCCTACAGGGCACAAGTGAGCTGCTGGCAGTCCCCGTTTCTGTTATGATCATTCGCAGCACGAGCCAATCTGTAGGTGCCGGACGCTGGATGTCCGCTGGCACCCACTGATCATTGGGCAGAGACTCAGAACCGAGATCTGCCTATGTTTCACATTAAAAAGCATCACTGTTCATACTGAAAAAACATACTGTAGGTCTTTCTGAGAGAAAATTCTATAACTTTTGAAAGACAATGTCAGAAAAAGAAAGCCTTCTTTGGTTTCAAACCATATGGCCAGTTGCACACAGGCATAAAAATTTACTGATGTTTACTCAAGAACTCAGAAGATCCGTCAGTAAAAAAATCTGCTTAAAGAGTAATGTTGAGTATAGGCGAGTAAAGGTACCTAAGCGTATAGACAAGTAAAATTCTTATTCATTGATAATCATTTATACTCACGTAAACATGCCTATAGACGAGTAAACACGTGTATGCGAGTAAATGAACAATGCATCTCATTTCAAATCAGTAAAAAACATGGCGTTTTTTTAATTCCCATGTACAAAAGCCCTAAAGTGATAAAGTCTTTTTCTTTTTTTTGTTATAAATAACGAAACATGTTATACTTACCTGCTTTGTATAGTGGTTTTGCACAGAACAGCCCAGATCCTCCTTTTCTCTTTCAGCGCTCCTGGTCCCCTCCAACCTGTTGAGTGCCCTCACAGCAAGCAGCTTGCTATAGGAGCACCCGAGTCAAGCTGCTGCTCCGTGTCCATGCAGACAAGGAGCCGCAGCCTGGCCCCAACCCCTTGTCTCTCCTCACTGGCTCATTGACTTTGATTGACACCAGCAGGAGCCAATGGGGCGTTGCTGCTGTCTCAGCCAATGAGGAGGGAGAGTCGCCTACAGCCAAGTCTCTCGTGCAACATCGCTGGATCAAGATGGGGCTCAGGTTAGTATTAGGGGGACTAAGGGGGGCTGCTGCACTCAGAAGGCTTTTCATCTTGGAATGCATTTACATTAAAAAAACGTATGCATTTAAAACCACTTTAATAAACATTACTGCAGAATTAATAAGCCCCTAGCTGAAATGTGAAAATGGCTCTGGAGCTTGGTTGGTTAAAAATGCTGCCTTATATAACCAATCAAAAGTGAAATTTCATTAATATAACAAACAAATGGCTGAAAAGCCCACACTCTAATGTCTATAGCCGAAAACTGATGACAGCTAAGAACACATTATATACTAGTATATGTTCAGACTTGTATGATAAAATACCAAGGAGAAAAGATTTGGGATTAAACATATAAATATCGTCCCATTGAAGTTGAACTCCAGGCAGAAACCTAAAAAACAACAAATGGATGCAGTAATGTGCTTATGAAAAAGCCATTCGCCCCATGTGTTTAGGCTTATTGTGCGACTTGTTACATTAAAAGTAACACGTTCATTTTTAATGGACTGCCAGTGAAGCTTAGCCCATGATAAAGACATGACTTTCTTTTTATTTTTAAACTTCAGCACACCAAAACGCACAAACGGTGAAAACTTGCAAAGTGGTAAATTGTGCATTTAACTGGACATTAGTGTAACGCATTAGTGTAAATGGGCTCTGTATGTTTTTAAATGCAATACCCGAGTTAGACTTGGCATCAGACTCTGCTACCTTACTATTATGTTGTTGCTCCCTCACTGTTATAGCCTGTGGGAGGGTAGGTGCTATGTTGCTGAACTTTAGCATAGAAGAGGTAAGTCACCAGCCTGACCTCTGCTTTACAGAGCTATCGTTGAGGGGATACACTGCCTTGAAAAACATTCACACCCCTTCAAATGTTCCACATTTTGTCATGTTAAAACCAAAAACGTAAATGTGTTATCGGATTTTTATGTGATAGACCAACACAAATTGGCACATAATTGTGAAGTGGAAGGAAAATAATAAATGGTTTTCAATTTTTTTTTTACAAATAAATATGTAAAAAGTGTATTCAGTCCCCCTGAGTCAATACTTCGTAGAATAACCTTTTGCTGCAATTACAGCTGCAAGTCTTTTTGGGATGTCTCTACCAGCTTGGCATATCTAGAGAGTGACATTTTTGGCCATTCTTCTTTGTCAAATTGGATGGAGAGTGTCTGTGAACCAAAATGTTCAAGTCTTGCCATAGATTCCCAATTGGATCTAGGTCTGAACTTTGACTGGGCCATTACAACACATCAATATGCTTTGATATTAACCATTCCATTGTAGCTCTGGCTGGATGTTTATGGTCGTTGTCCTGCTGGAAGGTGAACCTCCGTCCTAGTCTCAAGTCTTTTGCAGACTCTTAACAGGTTTTCTTCTAAGGTTGCCCTGGTTTTCTTCTTTCTTCTAAGGTTGGGTCTATCCAGCTTTCCACCAACTCTGACCAGCTTCCTTGGCCTGCTGAAGAAAAGCACCCCAACATGATGCTGCCACCACCATGTTTCACGGTGGGCATGGTGTGTTCAGGTTGATTTGCAGTGTTCGTTTTCCGCCACACATAGCGTTTTGCTTTTAGGCCAAAAAGTTCAATTTTGGTCTCATCTGACCAAAGCACCTTCTTCCACATTTGCTTTGTGCCCTACATGGCTTCCCACAAACTAAAAACGGGTCTTCCTATGGCTTTCGTTCAACAAAGGCTTTCTTCTTGCAACTCTTCAATAATGGGCAGATTTGAGGAGTGAACAACTAAAAGTTATACTGTGGACAGATTCTCCCACCTGAGCTGTGGATCTCTGCAGCTCCTCTAGAGTTACCATGGGCCACTTGGCTGCTTCTCTGATTAATGCTCTATTTGCCCGGCCTGTCAGTTTAGGTGGATGCCCATGTCTTGGTAGGTTTGCAGTTGTTCCATACTTTCCATTTTCAGATGATGGATTGAACTGTGCTCTGTGAGATGTTTAAAGCTTGGGATATTTTTTTTATAACCTAACCCTGCTTTAAACTTCTCCACAACTTTATCCCTAAACTGTCTGGTGCTGTTCTTGCCCTTCATGATGCTGTTTGTTCGCTAAGGTTATCTAACAAACCTCTGAGGGCTTCACAGAAAATCTGTATTTTTATACTGAGATTTAATTACACACAGATGGGCTCTATTTAATAATTAGGTGACCTTTGAAGGTAATTGGTGCCACTAGATTTTAGTTAGGGGTATCAGACTAAAGGGGGCTGAATACAAATGCATGCCACACTTTTCAGATATTAATTTGTAAAAGAAAAAAAATAAATAAATGAAAACCATTTGTTATTTTCCTTCCACTTCACAATTATGTGCTACTTTTTTGTTGGTCTATCACATAAAATCCCAAAAAAAAACATATACGTTTCTGGCTGTAACATGATAAAATGTGGAAAATGTCAAGGGGTATGAATACTGTTTCAAGGCACTGTATTTACATTACATGCAGTCAGTGACATCACTGGTGCATGCACTCTGAAGGAACAGTCATCTGTGCCATTCCTTCCAAACCTTGTGCCGTGAATGGCGGCTCCTGCGTGCATGTGCAGGAGTGACGTCATCATGGCTCCAGCCGGAGCCCGCAAACCCAGAAGCAAGACAGGTGAAGATGGAAGCGGATGCAGTGCTGATATCTCGGCACTGGAACAGCTTCGCTTTAAGGTAACTTTACCATAAACGCTATGCATACTAGCACATTATGACTTTACCTTGCAGGGGGGAAAAAAATAAAAATAAACGAGCCAGCGATATATAACTGCTTTAATACATACTGGGGTATTAACTAATTAACTAAGGAATGAGTCAGAAGTGGCATGCGCCACATTAACTGACCAGACAGACCTCTTTCAGGTCTATCTGTGCCATCTGCACCAGTTTCTACTTTAGAGAAAACTAGAAACTAGCTCAGCCCTATATCGAAGAATTAGAGGGAAATTTCCTGCCAGGAAGTTCCTATGCAATACAGTACGTGAGTTCACAACCTTCTCTCTGCTTGTGCAGTGATTACACTACTACATGAGCAGAGCCTGCAGGGTTAACACTCACTCTCCTCGTTTTGAGCCAAACAGGGTTGGGGGGGGGGGGGGGGGGCTGGAGATGGCAATGGCAGAGAGATCAGAGAATACAGCTCCAGCTCTGATGTTCTCTTTACTACCTGTCACAGAAAAGGCAGAACAAAGAACTGATCACTCCTAATAACAAAGGGGATTGACCCCAATGTGTTAACTTGGAGCAGAGTTTGTTCCATTTTTTTTAAATGCATTTTGCTTACACCACTGTTTTTGAATTACCCCATAGTGTTTAAAGCAGGGGTCTCAAACTGGTGGCCCTCCAGCTGTTGTGAAACTACAAGTCCCATGAGGCATTGCAAGGCTGACAGTTACAAGCATAACTCCCACAGGCAGAGGCATGATGGGACTTGTAGTTTTGCAATAGCTGGAGAGCCACCAGTTTGAGACTTCTGGTTTAAAATGTTTGTAACCTTACACTGCATGCCAGCTGCCCTCCCCTCTCTTTTATCCAGCTGTAACATACAGTGTAAGTTTTTGTGGAAAACAAAGCCTCTATGATATTGGGTCTGGGATCAAAAGTAACATTTCCGTCTTTGCAGATGACACCAAGCTATGCAGTAGAATAACCTCCTTACAGGATGTCTCCAATTTACAAGCCGACCTCAATGTTCTGTCTAATTGGGCGACTGTGTGGCAGATGAGGTTTAATGTTGAGAAATGTAAAGTTATACACTTGGGGGGCTAAGAATATGCATGCATCATACATGCTAGGGGGAGTACAACTGGGGGAAACCATAGTGGAGAAGGATCTGGGGGTTTTGGTAGATCATAAGCTCAATAATAGCATGCAATGCCAAGCTGCGGTTTCCAAAGCGAGCCAAGTCCTTTCCTGTATTAAGAGAGGTATGGACTCCAGGGAGAGAGATATCATTTTACCCCTGTTCAAATTATTAGTAAGAGCTCATCTGGAATATGCAGTCCAGTTTTGGGCACCAGTTCTCAAAAAGGATATGGGGGAAGTGGAGAAAGTGCGGAGAAGGGCAACCAAACTGATAAGAGGCATGGAGGAGCTCAGCTATGAGGGAAGATTAGAGGAACTGAATTGATTCACTCTTGATAAGAGGAGATTAAGGGGGGATATGATCAACATGTACAAATATATAAGGGGTCCATATAGTGAACTTGGTGTTGAGTTATTTACTTTACAGTCAACAAAGAGGACAAAGGGGCACTATTTATGTCTAGAGGAAAAGAGATTTCATCTCCAAATACGGAAAGGTTTCTTCACAGTAAGAGCTGTGAAAATGTGGAATAGACTCCCTGCAGAGGTGGTTCTGGACAGCTCAGTGGATTGCTTTAAGAAGGGCCTGGATTATTTCCTAAGTGTACATAATATAACTGGGTACTAACATTTATAGGTAAAGTTGATCCGGGGAAAATCCGATTGCCTCTCGGGGGATCAGGAAGGAATTTTTTCCCCTGCTTTAGCAAATTGGATCATGCTCTGCTGGGGTTTTTTGCCTTCCTCTGGATCAACTGTGGGTATAGAATTGGGTATATGGATTGTATGATATTATTTTTTTTATTTTTTTGTGATTGAACTGGATGGACATGTGTCTTTTTTCAACCTGACTAACTATGTCTAAATACCATTTCTGTGGATATCGTGAGGCCGGTCACACGACTCCCAGTCGCTCTTCTACTCTGATCCAGGGCTACAGTTGGAGGAGCCGAGATCTCCCGCTGACGTCAGCCGGGAGGTCCCGTGACCGCTATGCGGACCACTTGGGCCCTCTCGCTGTAGCCCTTAGATGGAGGCAGAGAGAGGCTGGGAGTCACATGACCAGCCTGAAGATATCTGCAAGAAAGGTATTTAGACACTTAATTTTCCACAAACACTTACACAGCATGTTATAGCTGGATAAAAGAGTGGGGCTGGCAGTACATTTTTTAAATGTTTAAAATACTACTAGTAGCAGCAAGAGGGGAGAGGTAGCTCACACACATACACAGAGCTGACAAGGGGGGACAGAGGAGAGCTGTGGATGATGGAGGCACGTAAACTGACCACGGTGTCTGGGCTCAACAGCCATGTAAAACGTGGTCAGTTTAAAGGGGTGAGGGCAGAACCAGGCAAGATCAGCTAGGTATTTCAGGCCAAATGACACAGCACAAGCACTGTGCTGTACAACATGCTTTAAGGGAACAGGATACATTGTTTTAGGGTAACAAACACTTAAAGGAGTATTGGCTATTTCTTTGATTTTAATTTGTGTTAACCTCATGGCTGGATGGACAGAATTGCAAAACCTTTAGCAGGTGACGTCATTTTTATTATTTAGCATTTCAACTGTGTATTTAGCTGTTTTTCCGAGGTTTGGCTTTAATTAGCTCAGTTTATGTCCTTTACCATTATTAAATTTCATGTAAAACTCTATTTGTTTTTTTGTTTCAGTGTAAAGTTTACCTACCTATATGTTGTACAAAGGTGACCATAACATGTATGGCAAGTATGCTACAATAACTGGATTCCTATTCCCAGCACTAAAATACGAAGCCATTTACTGGAGAAAGACTTTCACGGGAAGGTCATTCGCACACAATGATACCAGTACAGCCCTCTGAAACACTGTGAAAAAACCTCCTCTCCTTAATGAAGGCCTGTGTGTAAAGCCGATATGGGACAGTGACTCTTCTATCCGTCCAGTATTTACCCGTCACAGTGGGATTGATGATACTAGATGGTGAAATTACAATAGGCTAATGGCAGCCTTGCCTGCAAATAAACAATGCAGCACTGAAGCACAATTTACTTCTATGGATTTTAAATTAAATTACAGCATGAAGCCATATAGCCTGAAGAGGAGGAAAAAATGAAAAATAAAAAAGGCAGTGCCATCTCAATACAATCTCCCTAGATTCGCACCGTAGAAGAATCCGAGGGGCTGCCTTTCCTTTCCAATTTCTCCTTCTTGCTTTTTTTCTTTTTCTCCTTCTTGGACTTTTTCTGTTTGTCCTTTTTTTTCTTCTTTCCAGAATGTTCCTGAAAAGACATAAAAAGATTCATGAATGGCACGTCTATCGGCACAGAAACAGAAGTGTTTTTTTTTTTGTTTTTTTTTTAACCCTCGTGTCCAAAAACCATTTAAGCTTAGATGCCAGTCTGCCAGGTTCAATGGATTCTCATCATTCACCCCCACTTCCTCTGAGCCCAGGCAGTCATGGGTACACTATGTATGTACATGTATTTTTAAACAATCGTGGATACATTTCTAAGCTGTCAGTGTATGTGACGGCATCTAATGAGAATGCAATGTAAACACGAGTCACAGACCACGTTCAAAGCCTTAAAAACTGTTTTCCGTGCAGAGTTGGATCTTTTCCGTCCTCTCTGATCTTCTGTCCTCTCTGATCTCAGGGTGAGCAGGATAGGGAGAATGGGCTCGGAAAAATGCAGCTTAGAGATTGTTTTTTGTTGACAGATTTCCTGTCTCGACCTGGCATGAGATAAGATGGTTTTCCGTCAGGGCTGCCAACCATCTATAAAAATTCAGGCGGACTGAGACTATCTGTACAGTCTATGAAAAAAATATACATCTATAAAAGTATTCATTTTTCATTCCTCCATTTAAAGCTGAACTCCGGGCAGCAATTTTTTAAGTGTATAAAGGTCAGTTTCTACCTTAAAGTGATTGTAAACAATCACCTTGTAAAACAACCCATTAAATGTAAAATAAAAATGAAAGGCAAAACATTTGTCTGACAAAAAATAAAAAATGTTATATATATATACACATCTCCCTTTTTTTATAAGTGATCACATTCCCTCTGTTCTCAACTGCATAAGAGCTGGAGGAGTAGAAATAGCAGCACACTGAGCTTCCCAGTAAAAGGCTGTGTCGGGGGGGGGGGGGGGGGGAGGGGTGTCAGGACAAGTCTGATCATTGGAGGAGAGCAAGCAGAGTTCCCACTGTATGCGCTCCTGCTTAGTGTGGTCAGTCTTTAATAGAAAAGCAGAGGGACTGACAGGAACACCAGGGATATAACACAATAGGAAGCAACACAAAGACAACAGAATACTTTTTCATACAAGCACATGGTACAGCAGGCTCATATCAGAAATATGAAATGCTGGGTTTACATACTCTTTAAATAAATAAGTCCTTGTAGCATTTCATCTGTAAATCGGCACTAAGAAATCTATAGGATTTTTGTTCATTTGCAGGCCTCTGGTAGATAGGATTTATTCCGGTCTTTCCCGGTGATGAGAATTTCAGGCTGGCGAGCACAGCCATATCGGAGATAGTAGTATGCTATGACATATTAAACATAACCCCTCTGAAGCCCTTTGGCCGAAACACGTTAGAATATTTTCATCTACAGCAACATTTCCTAAATCAAACCAACTAGGAATGGTGTAGTGGTTTCATCATTCCCTATAGGGGTGTTGGGTTTCCAACAAAGCCCTATACAAGTGTGTAAGAATGTATGGGGATTTATGTCCTAATGCTGGCATATAAATACATTTGATATGCAATTAATTTTAGATACATTTAGGGATTTTATGCCCCTTTGGTTTTTAGGCGTATATGTAAATAAAGTGTATTTATTTTTATGCGTTTGTGGTTTATCCTGGGTCTACTGTGTTCAGCTTTCAAATAATGGGGATGTAGTTATGTCCTTGCTCACTGGAGCAGGCAAACCCAAATGTCCTAAGTTGGGCATACACGGACCAAAAATAAGTCGGTCCAGCAGAAACTGGATGAATTTTGCTGTGCGCGTACACCGCCTGTTCAACAGAAGCAGTCGAACACCATTTGTAGCCAATGACTGCAGAGCTGATCAGTGTATTCTGATGGATGGGGGAGGCTAGAAAGGATTCCTCACTGTCAGAATACAATAGCACAATTGCTTGTGCAGATGCGGGGCCTTTACGTTTTTTTTCGTTCAAGCCGTTGGTAAAAAAATAATAATAATAATAAAAAATAAAAGTCCCTGTCCATACCCAGCTTTAGACTCCCAGCCTGAAGTGCCCATCTTCTGATTGACAGGCCAGTTCTGCCCAAACACATGCCCACCACTACCGTTATTTCTATATGCATTATGAAATATGTGGAGTGGTTTCCCAGCACAGATGTGACAAGCAGTAACACATTACTCTGAGGGACATCATGACATAACTGGGGCAGGAAATCCTTCATTACATGAAAAGTAAGCGCTTTCCATTTTCTCAGAGATTAAACAGAGCTAGGGAGAGGGGGATCTGGAAATGCAAAGACAGCAGGATCCTGGAGTTCATCTTTTTATATATATGCCAACCACATTGAATTGGATTACATTGTTATACTTCTGGAGAAGTCCCTATATATAGAGTAGCATTGTAAAGTGTGATGCTGCCAACACATTGCTCCTATCACGCCTGAGAGGTGAATTATTAAATATTGTGATTATTAAGATGTTACTCATTTCCATGTACAGCCATTATTGCCATCCTACTGAAAAGCAACCAGCAGTGGACAGCTTTTTTAAGGTGGCTAAAAGCCAATATGCAAATTGTGTTAACAATTGAAAGCCTGTATAACCCCACTGCAATTGCATGCATTACACATGGCTGCAGAGTGGTCACCATTCACTTGGTATAAGTTTTGCCACGCCAAATTTTGACCATGACATTAACAAAGCTGCTGGGCATGTTGACTTGGTGTTCAGTGGCTGGGGGAAGTAAAACCACATATCAATTGTCTACTTTTGCTGCCCCTCACCTGACCAAATAAATTAAACCTATAAGAAATCACAGTATTAAAAAAAAAAATTATATGATGTGTATATATATATATATATATATATATTATATATAAAATGGTCATGGTCCTATGACCAAGAGAGATGTGGATCAAATAAACACACGACAAGACTTACAACATAAATAGACCCAAAGTGTGCCTTGGTGGTCTGGTTGGTAAGCCATAAAAAGGCGGCATACCCAAAGTAAATAATGGGTAGTTTATGAAGAAGGATGTGCTCAGAAGTATCCTGAAAAAGGGAAGGGTAGGAGGGTATTGTGCACTGGAACCGACAAATAGCATGGGCAAGTGGGCTGCTTAACCACTTCCCACCCGGCCACTGCATATAAACGGCCGGGTGGGAGCTCTCTACTCCTGACAGGACGTTCCCGAACGTCCTGTCAAAGAAGCGGGATCGTGCGGGCGCGCTCCCGCGCAGCTGCGCGATCCCGATGTGCGCGTGTCCCCCGCACACGCCGCATCTCGGATCGGCAGGAGGGCAATGTAATTTGCCCTCCTGATCCGCACGATGGCTGTGTCTAATCACAGCCATCGTAAGTAAACAAAGGGGGATGGGCGGCAGAAAACCGGTGATCGCGCCGCCACGTGCCCGCGCAGCGGCGCGATCCCGATCTGCCTGCCATCGTCATGTAATGTAAATAGAGAGCAGTTGTAACTGCTCTCATCTCTTCCTCTCCTCACACAGAACCTGTCAGTGAGGAGAGGAAGAGAAATCTTTGCTTCGGCCGGGAAGATCAGTGAGTTTTCTAGCTGTTTGTCTGCTGTTTACCCACTGATCTCCCAGCTAGTGTCCCCCAAAACACAGTGTCCCCCAAAACACAGTGTCCCCAAAAACACCTGGCACATCAGCCTGCCATCACCAGGCGCACCTGCCCGCCATCGCCAGGCGCATCTGCCCCGCCATCGCCAGGCGCATCTGCCCCGCCATCGCCAGGCGCATCTGCCCCGCCATCGCCAGGCGCATCTGCCCGCCATCACCAGGCGCATCTGACCGGCATCTGCCCGCCATCACCAGGTGCATCTGACCCGCCATCACCAGGCGCATCTGCCCGCCATCACCAGGCGCATCTGCCCCGCCATCACCAGGCCCATCTGACGCCCGCCATCACCAGGCCCATCTGACGCCCGCCATCACCAGGCCCATCTGACGCCCGCCATCACCAGGCCCATCTGACGCCCGCCATCACCAGGCCCATCTGACGCCCGCCATCACCAGGCCCATCTGACGCCCGCCATCACCAGGCCCATCTGACGCCCGCCATCACCAGGCCCATCTGACGCCCGCCATCACCAGGCCCATCTGACGCCCGCCATCAGGCCCATCTGACGCCCGCCATCAGGCCCATCTGACGCCCGCCATCAGGCACATCTTCCGCCCGCCATCTGACATCTGCCCGTCAACATGACTAAAAGGTCGTACAGCGCAGAGGAGGCTTTCCAGATGCTCCAGAGTATGTCGGACGAGAGTAGCGGGGAACTCTCTCCGTCAGACTCGGATAGCGATTATGAGCCAGTGGAAAGCAGTGGCTCCGAGATGGAAACCGAGGAAGATAGAATCCTAACAAGGAGAAACAGGAGAAATGAGCAGGCGCAGACATCAAACAGCAGCACACCACTCCAGGATGATATGCAGGCATCCACCAGCAGCGCAGCACTCCGGGATAGGCAGGCATCCACCAGCAGTTCTGCAACCTTCCTTGAAGATAGGCCAGATACTAGCAATGGAGCATCCCATCAACGAGGCAGTGCCCATACTAGCCTTCCAGATGTTCTGCTGTATCCAACATGGCTGCCCGATACGTCAGTAGAACCTGTGTTATTCCCCTTTTTACATCCCAGCCAGGCCCTCAGATACAGACGGAAAATGTAACCCCACTTTATTATTTTCATTTATTTTTTACCAATGATCTCCTAACTGACATTGTGGAGCAATGTAATCTATATGCCAGCCAACATATAGCCAACAATCCCAGTTCTTCCTATGCCCGTCCTTTTTTTTGGAAACCCCTCACCGTGGAAGAATTTAAAATTTTCCTTGGCCTAACCCTCAACATGGGGCTAACAAAAAAAAATGAAGTCCATTCCTACTGGTCTACCCAACCGATCCACCACATGCCGGTCTATTCATCAATTATGCCCAGAAACCGTTATGAGATGATCATGAGATTTTTACATTTCAATAACAATGCCCAATGCCTCCCTCGAAATCATCCCAGTTATGATAAATTATTCAAAATTCGGCCCCTAATCAATTTTTTTTCCGCCAGTTTCAAACAGATGTTTACCCCTGATAAAAATATTTGTGTGGATGAATCCCTATTACACTTCACTGGGCGACTTGGAATACAACAATACATGCCCAGTAAAAGAGCCAGACGTGGGGTAAAATTTTATAAGACGTGTGACAGGGCCACGGGTTACACATATGACTTCATAATTTATGAGGGAAAAGACCGACAGGTAAACCCCCCTGGATGCCCTACCTACATGGGAACAAGTGGCAAAATTGTCTGGCAGCTGATCTAACCATTGCTTGGGAAAGGTTACCACCTATATGTAGACAATTTCTACACAAGTCTCCCACTTTTCCGCCATCTGTACCTAAAGCAGACTGTGGCCTGTGGGACAGCACGGACCAACCGCAAAGGCTTCCCACAGATATTGGTCACCAAGAAATTGAAACAGGGTGAAATGGCCAGTATGCGGACTGACGAGGTACTAGCGGTGAAGTGGAGAGATAAAAAAAGAGATGTCTACATCCTTTCCACAATACACAATGACACCTTGGTGGAACTGCAAAGAAGAAAAGGCCCCATCCAGAAGCCAAAATGTATCCACGAATATAACTTATACATGGGGGGGTGGATATGAATGACCAGATGATGCAGCCCTACTTGGCCACCAGGAGATCACTGTTTTGGTACAAGAAAGTCGCCGTTTATTTGATGCAACTGGCCATGTTCAATTCTTATATTATTTTTTCTAAGAGCACCCAAAGTTCCCTGACCTATCTAAGATTTCAAGAAGATGTCATCACAGCCCTTGTCTATCCCCATGGCCAACCCACTCAACTAATTCGGTCTGATGTAGTAGCCAGACTCCATGAAAGGCACTTTCCCGACATCCTCCCTCCTACCCAAACAGGTCGCAAACCCCCAAAAAAATGCCGTGTGTGTACAAGTAGAGGAATTCGCCGTGACACCCGATACTACTGTCCAGACTGTCCCTCCCAGCCAGGCCTCTGCATTGGAACTTGCTATCGAAGCTATCATACTTCACTAAACTATTAGTAAAGTGAAGATGATTTCTTTCCAGTTTCCACTTTCTGCCATTTCTGTGTATGACCCGGACTGTTAAATGACTATGCCTCTGCCAAACATATTTCTGCCTTCAACGTGAATTGACCTCGGCCTGTTAAATGACCATGCTTTTTGCCTGCCTCCTGAACTGATCATTTGCCCTGCCACTGTACAGCACAGGGGTCTCACATGTGAGGGGCTCCAGAAAAAGTTTTCCGAGTGGAGAAAACCTTTTTCTCCAGGTTTTTCGCTTTCTCGGATTAGGGTCTGGAGACTCGGAGGCTTCGTAGAGATTTGGGTGGGAAGAAGCCTCTACCCCTGTCCTCGGGTCTTACCTGACCAAGGCCCAATGTACAAAGTGCCGCCTGCTGCCATCTGAACTTGCCCTGCCTTTGCCTGCCACCTGAACTGGCCATGCCTGTGCCTGCCACCTGAACTGGCCATGCCTGTGCCTGCTACCTGAACTGGCCATGCCTATGCCTGAACTGCCTGCTAAACCTTGGACTATACTGAACCATGTTCATCATTTTCCATATCTGTCTGCTGCCTGGACAATTCCTGGACATTTCCTTTGGCTGTCTAGAAAATGCTTTGACTGCTCTGGAACGGTGTCCCTGCCTGCTAAAACCACAGGTGAGATTTTTTTTAACCCTTTGCTCAGCAGAATGTATTTTGGTGTGTAATTCTTGGTGTGTACATGCTATATGTTAGAAGCCTGAAGGTGGTACTTGTATGTTGGGCTTCTGTATGCGGCCAGGCTGTGGAAAAGTCTGACACATGGGGTATCGCCATACTCAGGACGAGTAGCAGAATGTATTTTGGGGTGTCATTTTGGCTATGTACATGTTATGTGTTAGAAAGATCTTCTAAATTGACAACTTTGTGAAAAAAAAAAAAGGTTTTTATTTTCTTTCCACATTTTCCAAAAACTTGTGGAAAGAAATTACATGTTCAAAAGACTCATTATGCCTCATAGAATATACATTAGGTTGTTTTCTTTCCAAAATGGGGTCACTTTGTGGGTAATTCCATTGTCCTGGTGCTCCAGGGCCTTCAAAAATGTAATAGGTACTCAGGAAATGAAATGTGTTTCATGTGTTGAAATGTGTTAATTTATGCCTTTAGAACGCCTGATGGTGCTACATGGATGTTGGGCCTCTGTATGTGGCCAGGCTGTGGAAAAGTCTGACACATGGGGTATCTCCATACTCAGGATGAATAGCAGAATGTATTTTGGGGTGTAATTGCAATTATGCCTGCACCATGTGTGAGAAATAACTTGTAAATATGATAATTTAGTGAAGAAAAAAATATATATATATATATATATATATATATATTTCTTAATTTTCCAAAGCATTGTGGGGAAAAAATTGCAACTTCAAAAAATTCACTACGCCTCTTACCAATTACCGCAGACTGTCTTCTTTCCAAAAAGGGGTCATTTGGGGGGTTATTGTACTGTCCTGACATTTTAGGGCCTCAAGAACTGAGATAGGCCATCAGTGCATTAGGATTGATACATTTTCAATTATGCATAGCATGGCTTGTAGGCTCTATAACTTTCACACAAACCAATGATCATACACTTATCAGGATTTTTTTTACCAAAGACATGTAGTAGAATACATTTTGGCCTAAATTTTCGCCAACATTAGATTTTTTTGGTTTCTTTTAAAAGAGAAAGTAGAAAATTTTGGTTTTTTTTCAAAAAATTCGCTCTTTTTTCGCTTATATTACAAAAAATAATAAATGAAGCGGTGAATAAATACCACCAAAAGAAAGCTCTATTTGTGTGAACAAAATGATAAAAAAATCATTTGGTTACAGTGTAGCATGACTGAGTAATTGTCATTCAAAGTGAGAGAGCACTGAAAGCTGAAAATTGGTCTGGGAAGGAAGGGGGTTTAAGTGTCCTGTATTGAGGTGGTTAAATACCCTCTGGGCTCCTCCCATAAATTCGGGCCACCATACTGGCCTTCCTTATGGTAATGCTTCTATGACCAAAAGAGATGTGGATCACATAAACACGCAACAAGATCTACAAAATAAATAGACCTGAAGTGTGCCTTGGTGGTCTGGTCGGTATGCCAAGAAAAGGGAGCAAAAGACTCGTATAGGGGACTCTAAATTGATTCTTGTGGTTATTGAGCCAGCTGAGTGAAGGCTTGTGCCATTTCTTCCTGAGGATTTGGGATGAATGTGGTAAAACAAGCGGACTTCCATCGGCCTAGTTTCCCGATTACATGGTCTGGTACTCCATGTTGGGAGGCAGCTGAAGCTGCTCCAATCCGGAAAGGAATGTCTAGAGAACTGGCTAGGGTTGATGCCCAAGTTGCTTAGGAGGATCCTGACATACTTGATAAACTGGCTGCCACTGGCTGGTTAGAAAGGGTAGCAACTGGCTCCAATCAGATTGGCTGGGTAGATGGGACAGTTGTCAGTTGAGCACTGTCACTGGGCACCAGGCATTGTTAGTCTGAAACAGGTTGACATCAACCCCAGGGTCAATTTGTTGCGTTTTGCAGACTGTGAGATTAAGGGTGTAATGGTTTGGAAAGCGAGTCAGGTGGTATCAAAGCAGTATCAGACTGTCAGAGCCACTGACGGTAAATTCACTAGGTCGTAGGAAACGAGACCTGGTAGATGGCCACTTGGATGACTAGGCTGGGAAAAGCCCCAAACAGACAACGAGTAAGGATTTCAGACACATCTCTGAAGAGGGCACTCGTGATAGGTAGGCGTTTGCCACGGACTATGGGTGGGTGCTTCTGTATGCCCCGTAGGAAGTACTTGACTGCATGGGCTGAGGATACTGAGGGTTTACTGGGGCCCAGAAAGTACAGGAAATGCTGGACTTTGCAAGGTTCTCAACAAGGGTGTCAGGCTGCTGAGACAATTTGCGTGTTTGTAAGGGTCTCAAGAGGTGTCAGGTTGCTGGGCCAAGATTGTGTGGTGGCAAAGAGGGTTTTTATTTATTTATTGATTTTTTATATTAATGATTTATGTTTGTTGAGACGATATTGCGTTTTGCAAGGGTCTCAACAAGGGTGTTGGGCTGCAGAGACAGTTTTGCCTGGCTGCAGGCTCTCAACGAATGAGAGTTACTGAGAAAAGGATATAAACACCTAGCTTTTGTTGTGGCTTACCATACACCTAAGCGGGCAGTATAAACGATAAGGACAATGTCCGTTCGATTCATAGGTTCCGTAGGGGGAACTAACAAACAACATGGGAGACAACGAATGGTAATGAATTGATACGACAAAGAATGTGGTAACAAATCTTACCTGCGACAGTGAGCCATGAGCAGACTGTGGCGGGAGTGCAACGTATCGGGAAGGTGTGGTATGATACCTTGCACGAGGCAAAACAACAAAGTTTGGTGTGGAAGATAGAATGAGAGAAGTGCGTACAAATGATTTGCAAGTTCCTCTGCGGGATCCGAACACATGGTATGGGTGACACTGCGTGTGGCTACGAATTGACAGGACAAAACATGGTAACGAATCCTACCTGCAACAATGGGCGTGCGACTGGGTCCGCATCGGTTTGTAATGGTTATGCAACGTATTCGAGGAATGTGGTGTGGCGCCGTGCATGGCGCACACAAACTATTTTGTTTTGGCAAGTAACGGGGGAAGAACAATGTATGAACCATTCACAAGTTCCGCGGCGGGAACTGAACACACGACATGGGAGATGCAACGAACAGCAACGATTAGAACATGATACGAATGCAAAGTAACAACTCCTACCTGCAACCGCGAGCGAAATGCAAACGAAAAGCTACGAATAAGCAACCGCAACACACTGTATTCGGGGAAAATTTTTATTTTTGTTTTAATAGCTTACCTGTAAAATTTCTTGGAGTACATCGTGGGAAACAGAGCCATAGTAATTACTATGTGGGTTATAGGCCACCTTTAGGTGATGGACACTCTAAGACAGGAAGTTAACTCTATATAACCCCTCACATTACTGGGAGTACCTTAGTTTTTGTAGCAAAGCAATATACATGTATTAAAGAAGTGTATCCGTGTCCCGTGATGTACTCCAAGAACAGATTACAGGTAAGCTGTTATAAAAATCCTATTTTCTTTATCATACATCACGGGACACAGAGACATAGTAGTTACTTTGTGGGATGTCCCAAAGCAATGCTAACTGAGGGGAGGGACACACAACAAAAGAAGGGCACGATGAGACCAGGGGACCTATACTGCTGCCTGCAGCACACTGCACCCAAAAGGTGATATCCTCATGCCTTTTTACATCCACCTGATAGAATCTGGTAAATGTATGGACTGAAGACCTAGCAGATTTGAGCCATGGAGGCTTGGTGATGCACTGCCGATGAAGCACTAACAGCCCTGGTGGAGCGTGCTTTTATTTGAAAGGGTGGAATCTTCCTCTTCAAACCATAAGCTTGAATAAATTACTTGCTGAATCCACTTAGAAATAGATTTTGATGCTGCCTGTCCTCTTTTAGGACCTTCAGGCAACACAAACAAAAACATCAGTTTTTCGAAACTCAGCAGTCGCCTTCAAGTAGACCTTGACTGCTCTCACCACATCAAGAAAATTTTTGCGATTCTTCTTCCGTAGAACCGGGTTCTGGAAAAATCGAAGGTAGAACAATATCCTGGTTTAGATGAAAACCGGACACTACCTTTGGTAGAAAGTTAGGATGAGGACGCAATACTACTCTATCCTTGTGAATAATTAAATATTCTCTTTACAAGGAAGAGCAGCCAACTCCGATACCCTTCTTGCAGAAGATATGGCTACCAGAAAAACTAGTTTCCTTGTCAAAAGGACCAAGGGAATATGTCGTTTCGGCTCAAAAGGTGGTTTCTGTAATGCCGACAGAACTAAATTCAGATCCCAAGGTTTCAGGGGTGACCTAACCGGTGGATTAAGCCGCGTTGCCCCCTGTATAAAGTTATGGGCCAAAGAATGGGAAGAAAGCGGTCATTGAAATAATACCAATAAGGCCGAGACCAGGCCTTTGATAGTACGCAAGGCCACCACCATCTCTAACCCCATTTGCAAAAAGTCAAGGATTCTACCTATGACATACTTTCTGGGATGCCAACCCCTGGATTCACACCAGTTAACATATGCCTTCCTAACTCTATAATATATGATTCAAGAGACCGGCTTCCTTGCATTAATCAAGGTAGATATCACCAAACTTGATAGCCCATCCTTATTTAGAATGTGGGTCTCAATAGCCAAACCGTTAAATTTAGCATTTGTAAAAGGTAGGATGGAATACCGGACCTTGCAAGAGTAGGTCCGGCCATGATGGTAGGGTCAATGGGTCCCCTATCGCCATCTTTAATCTCTGCATACCAAGATCTTCTGGACCACGCTGGAGCCACAAGAATCACTAACTTCCCTTCTTGCTTGTTCCTGCGAAGAAGTTGTGGAAGCAGCAGAATTGGGAGGGAATGCATAAATCAGTGATAACTGATTCCACTGGACCACCAAGGCATCTGTTCCACATGCTAGCGGATCCTTTGTTCTTGAAACAAAGTTGTCGATCTTCTTGTTGAACCTGGACACAAACAGGTCTACGTCCGGGATCTCCCATCTTCAGCATATTGCGAGGAAGATATCAGGGTGAAGGGACCATTCTTTTGGGAATAACTGCTGACGACTCAAGTAGTCTGCCTGCCAATTTTCTATTTCTGGAATGAAGACTGTCAATAGGCAAGGTACATTGTTTTCTGCCCAAATTAGGCTGAAAGGCTGGCATCTGTTGCTACCACCTTCCAGGTAACTGGTAGGAAGGATTTCCCCTTTTGCAGCCTCTTCACGGTCCCCTGATGAGAATTAATCTTCTCCCACCCCCAGTTCCTCTGTTTGAGGGTCCTGAGTAGTGGTAGGGGACCTGTTGTGTTTCCTCCCATTCTGGGAAGATACGATTAAAGCCACTAACCTTTCTTCCATTCTCACCAAAGCTGAGGAAAAAAACTCCTCAGTAATATAGACAGGGGCTGCAGTGTTGGAAACAGTTGCAACATTTGATGGCTCATTCTGACCAGCCACCCCAGATCTTTCAGGGAAGGATGACATTATAGAGATGAGACTAGGGACTTTACAGCCTGAAGGAGACTCTTTTAGGCCCTTTTTTGGGGTGTTTCTTCCTCCTATTCTGACCATAGCCCGATGCACAAACGCAAAGGTACTGCGAGAAGAAAATGCACCCACTACTTGGAGCAAATAGTCCAGCAACTGCAGCTGCTATCAAAGCTCAGCCTGATGCTCAGTAAATGTGCCAACAGAATGCCTGTGTCCCCACTTACATGCCCCCTTCTGCTCGTGTCCCTCTGTCAGCTGCAGTCTGCAAAATGGAGCTTTTTATAATGCACTCCCACGCTGGACTTTGCCGCAAGCCAATGCCTCTCCATACCACGCCCCCATCCTCCTTTTTAAAAAGAAAGTTTACCTGCAAGAGTGGGCCTCAGATCCAACGGAATTGGTGTGTGTGTGTGGGGGGGTGTCGAGGATGAGAGCAGATGGCAAACAGCCGTGCTGAGGCGGTGGAAGAATGGAGCAGCATCCGCTGGATCGTTCTGGGCTTCCCCCTACCTATCCGGTAGAGGGGAAGAGCTTCTGCCCAGGTGGGGGGGGTTTAGAAAAAAATCCCCCCTGCAACATCTTACCGGAGGCCTGGGACTGCTTAGCCGGAGGAAGCCTGTAGTGTCTGTTGACACAAAGCGCTCTATGGAAAGCATGAACAAGGTATGTGTTCTTTACAGCCCCCAGTGGTGACTTTAGGTATGACAACATTTACTTTTACTTTTAAAGTGGTTGTAAACCCTTACAAACCACTTTGACCTACAGGTAAGCCTAGATTAAGGCTTATCTGTAGGTCCAAGCAATATCTCCTAAACCTATATGGTTTAGGAGATATTTGCCCGAAAATGGGCACCGCTGTCTACGGCGCATGCGCCGTAGACAGCGGCGCGCAGGCGCACTAAACGCGGCAGTTCCAAGAATGGAGCTGCCACATTTGTCGACTCCCGTGTGCGGGAGTGACGTCATCGCGGCTTCGCCGAATGACAGCGGCGGAGCTGCGAGACGCGACTCCCGTGCGCATGCGCGGGAGTGACGTCATCGCGGCTTCGCCGCTGTCATTCGGCAGAGCTGTGAGACGCCACCAGCAAGATGGATGCGGCGGACTACAGGGAACAGTGGCGACTTCGCTGGCTCCTGTGTCAGGTAAGTGACACATAATGGGCTACTATGCGATGCATAGTAGTCCATTATGCTTTACCTTTGCAGGGAAAAAAAGAGGAAGTAAACTCATCAGGGTTTACTTCCTCTTTAAAGGAGAAAATTTAAAATTCCTTAGGAATCTCCACTTACCTTATTCTGCCGCAGGGATTCTGTGGTAAAACCAACAGACCCAATCTTCACCCCTCACGGCGGGCTCCGTTAAAAAACCTTTAAAAGACCAGGGCCCCTTTTTATCAGGGGATCCACACCCTTGGGCACGTAAATCACACCGCCAGGAAGCTTTATGGCTGAAAAAACCAAAAGCGCTGGATCCCGGGCTCCAGCTCTCAAATGACTAGCATTACGGGCTAAATCTCGTTTTCCTCTGCCACGAGGCCCGGGCACCATTCAATTCAGCCTGAAAACACACTTTGAATGGATCCGGCTGCACAGCTTGCCCCCAAAGGATTACTCTAGTGGAGCTCAGCATAGCACATCTTTACTTGTGATCAACACCTAAGACACTAGCGAAAAACTGGAGGTACTCCTAAAAGGTGGCCTGTATAACCCACATAGTAACTACTATGGCTCTGTGTCCCATGATGTTTGATAAAGAAAACAGACTCATGAACACGAAGTGAGCTGAAGAGTCGGCCTACTGACGTAATGAATCGCGCACTGGAACCGACAAAGAGCATGGGCAAGCGGGCTGCCTAAATACCCTTCGGGCTCCTGCCATAAATTCAGGCCACCATACTGGCATATATATATATATATATATATATATATATATTTTATATATACATATATACACACACACAGTATCTCACAAAAGTGAGTACACCCCTCACATTTTTTAAAATATATTATATCTTTTTATGTGACAACGCTGAAGAAATTACACTTTGCTACAATGTAAAATAGTGAGTGTACAACTTGGATAACAGTGTACATTTGCTGTCCCCTGAAAATAATGCAACACACAGCCATTAATGTCTAAACACGCTGGCAACAAAAGCGAGTACACCCCTAAGTGAAAATGTCCAAATTGGGCCCAAACTGTCAATATTGTGTGTGGCCACCATTATTTTCCAGCACTGCCTTAACCCTCTTGGGTATGGCGAGAGCTTCACAGGTTGCCACTGGAGTCCTCTTCCCCTCCTCCATGACGATATAACTGAGCTGGTGGATGTTAGAGACCTTGCGCTCCTCCACCTTCCGTTTGAGGATGCCCCACAGATGCTCAATAGGGTTTAGGTCTGGAGATGTGCTGGCCAGTCCATCACCTTTACCCTCAGCTTCTTTAGCAAGGCAGTGGTCATCTTGGAGGTGTGGTTGGGGTCATTATGTTGGAATTCTGCCCTGTGGCCCAGTAAAAGTGTGAGGGTACTTTTATCCATATGGTGTGGGAGTGTTCAAGGGTAAGGCCTTTGTGGTTCCGGGTAACGAAGTTTATGGCTGATACTTTCAATCTCCCAAATGTATGCAATCCCCTGTTATGTCCCCTCAAAGTCATTGAGGACGAGGAGATAAACGCTGCCAAAAAACTGTTTTAGGCTTCTTTTTTTCTACGTCCGTGATAATGTGTAATCGTAAAAGAGGGAGAGGGATTGTTATTATTATTACAATAATCCAGTGGTCATGTAATTGCATGAGTATGGGAGATGTCATACAAGTTTTGAGCACTGGTTATTTTCGTTTGGGTGGATTATGCGACAAGGGCTTCTTTTGGTTGTTTTGGTAAGGACACTCCTCTCCAGTTAGGAAGGGGGGGGGGACATTTAAAAAAAAATGTTATACCAGGTTGAACAGCTTCCAGGTGGCTGTAGGAGTTATAGGGGTTGAACATTTTGTTTATTAATGTACTGTATATATTTTTTCTCTCCCCTTTCTCTTTAAGAGTACCTGTACTCCCACCCTTGAGAATTGCATTTTATGTACACATATTATTGTATGGAAGTTGATGCTGTATGTTACTTTTCTTGTATGTTTTTTTTTAAAGTTGACCTCCAGCTTTGGATTCAGTTTAAATAGTTTGTTTGGGCCAAGCTGGCCAAAATTAACTATTTCCTTCACTAATATGTGAGGCCGTAGGGCATGTTGTATAAACTGTATGTAGCTGAGGCTACCTACCATATAGATCGTTGTGTTACAGGAACGTCTCATCTCGTGCCCCTGTGTCACACCCAGAATAAAAATAGCATCAGCCTGAGCAGCGCTCAGCCATTAGCAGCTTAGTATTCTATTGAGTGAAGACTTGGGTGGTGTCTGGTCCTCTTTGAACCCCTTGTTTTGGAGTCTGGGGGCTTTTTCTCAAAAGGCAGAGGTGAATAACATAATTTTTGTTTAGTCGTTTGAATTTATTGTATGAATTTAATTATTTTTTTTTTTCCTGTTTCCTTTTCTGTCTTACCCCTCCTCAAGATGGATAGAATAGCATATCATAATACTCTAGTATTTTTCTTTTTGTGTATTTTAAGAATTATTATTTGTAGGATGTGTATTTAAAATATGTTTTGCATTTGTAGTTTTTTTATATCTGTGCTATCAGCCGGGGTCATTTAGTCCTGAGAAAGCGGAGAATTGCGCAAAATGTGTCAACTTTGACATCAAGTGGCTTTCATGCTTTGTACGCAATAACTGTATGATGCAGCGAATCCTGCAACAATACGTTTTGTAAACTGTTTTTAAGTGAACACCATATTGATAGTATTTTAATATGTTGGAATAAAGCTTTAATAATTTATAATTGTGTTACCATTTTGAGTGACAAATCAAAGTCCCACTATTACATGGCTTGGTTGCAATATATTACAAAGGAGCGGTGCCCCTATTGGCAACTGCCCTCTTCCTGGTACATTTTTTCAAATTTGTATTCTATCAATGAATACAAAGCTTCCTCTGCTTGGTTGAGTCAGAGAGGTGGGCTAATGATTAGGGCTGGGAAAAAAAAATCAATTTAAATCTTGAATCGAGTTGAGAGGTCAAATCGATTCAAAATGTAAGCAAATCGATTTTTTTAGATTTTTTTTTTTTTCACCGGTTCTGAGGTGCTGCGGGCAGGAGTTTTTAGGTGAGGCCGCGGCTTTAGTTTACTCCGCGAGGACAGACGCCATGGACTAGGCTGAAGCCGTGGCCCTCGCCTAAAAACTACTGCCCGCAGCTCCTCAGGACCGGTGCAGTGTCCATCAAAAAAAACAAAAAAAAAAAAACCTCGATTCGAATTGTGAATCAAGGTTTTTTAAAAACGCAGATTTTTTATTAGAAAATCGCTCAGCTCTACTAATGATGTCACACTCTCCAACCTGGCCAGAGGACGCTGTGTATTCATTGATCGAATACAAGGCTGCTAATGAATGGCTGAGCTCCGCTCAGACCTATGCTATTTTGTTCCCGGGAAGGTCTCATCTCCTACCCAGAACATAGTGCTGTATACTGTCTGTAGCCTCAGCTACAAACAGTTTATACAGCACACCCAGTAGCAGTGCATGTTAGTGAAGAAAATTGTTCCTTTGAGCCAGCTTGGCCCGAACAAACTATTTAAACTGAAACTAAAGCTGGAGATCAGCTTTACATAGCAATAGCATAGAACCTACTGTATAAATCACATTTTGGCATTTTTGTAGTAAACAGATTTGTAAACCTAGGATTTCTCGCGCGTTTCATAAGTGGCATTCACGTCTTGAGGAAAGCATTCTGCAGTGGATAAAATTATCAGGGAATAACCAGCCAGTCCAGTATAAAATCATCATATCATCATATCATATCATCAGCACACTGCATTCGTCTCTTCACTCCAATTTCTCTAAGGATAGCAGTGATCTACAGGCCCCCTGGACCAGTATCAACATTTCTTGATGACTTCTCTGCCTGGCTACCATACTTTCTTTCTTCTGAAATCCCCACAATCATTCTCGGGGACTTCAACATCCCTATTAATACTAACACTTCTGCTCCTTCCAAACTTCTCAGCCTAACCTCCTCCTTTGACCTGAAACAGTGGATACACGCTCCTACTCACTCCGAAGGCAATATCCTTGACCTCGTTTTCTCTCACCTTTGCACTCCATGCAACCTCTCTAACTATCCATTCCCTCTCTCTGATCACCACCTTATTAGTTTCACTCTCTCCCTCTCCTTCTCCTCCTCTCCCTCCAACCGCATTAAATTTACCCGCAGAAACCTACGTCATCTCTAACCTTCTCTTCTCTACTCTGCTATCGACAACCTCTATGACAAAATCTCACCCCTATCCTGCACCAACCTAGCCACTTGTCTACAACACTTCACTTCTGGCCTCTCTGGACTCACTGGCCCCCCTCACTACACAGAATCAAGCCCCGACCCCTTCAACCTTGGCAAACAGATGTCACTAGAAGTCTGAAAAAACGTAGTCATGCTCATGAGCGCCTGTGGCGCAAGACCAAGTCTCAGAGAGATTTCAACCAATATAAATCTGCCCTCCAAAATTACAATTCTAGCCTCCTCTCTGCCAAGCAGAACTATTTTATCACTCTCATCAGCAACCTATCATCCCGTCCCCGTCAACTCTTTTCTACTTTCAACTCTCTACTTCGTCCTCCACTACCTCCACCCGCCAACTCACTCACTGCCCAGGAGATTGCTAATCACTTCAAACAGAAGATTGATACAATTCGCGCGGAGATCTCTACTGTTCTGATACCCTCCACGCTTTACACATCATGCCCACAGGCACAATCATTACTTCCCTCTTTCAACCCCACCACTATAGACGAAGTTGCTAAACTACTTGGTAATGTCCACCTTACCACCTGCCCTCTGGATCCTGTTCCCTCGCAAATGCTGCGTTCACCCTCTGGCTCTATGCTACACTCTCTAACTGATCTTCAATCTCTCCCTCTCTTCTGGCATCTTCCCCAACTCTCTAAAACATGCACTTGTCAAACCCATACTTAAAAAACCCTCACTGGACCCATCCAATCCTAACAACCTACGCCCCATCTCCTTGCTCCCCTTTTTATCCAAACTGCTCGAACGTCTGGTCTACAACCGACTGAGCGTCCACCTCGCTGATAATAGCCTTCTTGATCCCCTTCAGTCTGGATTTGGTCCTCAACACTCCACAGAAACTGCTCTCCTAAAACTAACAAATGGTCTACTAACGGCCAAAACCAATCGACATTATTCTGTACTCCTCCTCCTGGACCTCTCTGCTGCCTTTGATACGGTTGACCACCCCCTCCTTCTCAAAAAACTCCACACCTTTGGTCTCCGTGACCTTACTCTACGATGGTTCTCTTCCTACTTATCCAACCGCACCTTTAGCGTTTCTTACAAATCTACTTCCTCCTCTCCTCTTCCTTTCTCTGTTGGGGTCCCCCAAGGTTCTGTTCTTGGACCACTCCTATAATCTATACCTCCTCCCTGGGTCAACTGATAGTCTCCCACGGCTTCCAATACCACCTCTATGCTGACGACACCCAAATCTATTTCTCTACCCCTCAGCTCACTCCCTCTGTCTCCTCACGTATCACTAATTTACTATCAGATATATCAGTCTGGATGTCACATCTCTTCCTCAAAATCAATCTATCCAAAACCGAACTTATAATTTTTCCTCCCCCATATGCCCCTTCCCCTGATCTCACTGTCAAAATTGATGGCACAACCATAAGCCCATCCCCTCACGCCAAGGTTCTAGGTGTAGTCCTGAACTCTGAACTATACTTCAAGCAACACATCCAATCACTGTCCAAATCCTGCTGCCTCAACCTCTGCAACATCTCCAAAATACGCCCCTTTCTAACCAACGACACAACAAAGCTCTTAATTCACTCGCAGGTCATCTCCCGCCTCGACTACTGCAACTCCCTTCTCATTGGCTTACCTCTACATAGTCTATCACCTCTTCAATCCATTAGGAATGCCGCTGCCAGACTCATCCACCTTACCAATCACTCTGTGTCTGCTACTCTTCTCTGTCAATCCCTCCACTGGCTTCCGCTCAGCCAAAGAATTAAATTCAAAATACTAACAACTACATACGAAGCCATCCACAACTCTGCCCCCAGCTACATCACTAGCTTAGTCTCTAAATACCAACCTACTCGTCCTCTTCGTTCCTCTCAAGACGTCCTGCTCTCTAGCTCCCTCATCACCTCCTCCCATACTCGCCTCCAGGACTTTTCCAAAGCCTCTCCAATCCTTTGGAATGCCCTACCCCAATCTGTCCGCCTATCTCCTACTTTATTAGCTTTTAGACGATCCCTGAAAACACTTCTCTTCAGAGAAGCCTACCCCACCCACACCTAACTGTATTTTCATTTTCTCCATCAGCTCATCCCCCCCACAGTTAATACCTTTTGTTTCAACTTGACCCTCCCTTCTAGATTGTAAGCTCTAACGAGCAGGGCCCTCTGATCCCTCCTGTATTGATTTGTATTGTAAGTGTACTGTCTGCCCTCATATTGTAAAGCGCTGCGCAAACTGTTGGCGCTATATAAATCCTGAATAATAATAATAATCATATCAACGTGTAACTGTGTGCAGATCTGACCTAATCCACCAGCGGGGGAGGGAGAGGAAACCCTCAAAAGGATACTCCTAAAGTGGAATCCCGCCTTCAATCACTAGTTTCCTAGATATTCACTTAGTCTCAGGAAGAAAGAAGGGGAAAGGAGCGATCCATACATATCTTATTAACCCCTTTTCAACCTCCCCCGGATGATTAGGTTTGCCTAATTGTCAGGTCACCTTGAGGCGAGGTGACAGATGCACACCGAAGGGATCAGGAGTGCACCGCAAGGTTGTGAAACAGGTAAGCAGACCAACTCTATTGCATAACCATGACACTAATCATGTGACCTCTACTTATAAGACAAGGTGGAACCCAGAACAGAAAGACAAAGCTGTCACTGTTGGCGTTACCCAATATTGTATGGAGAAGTCACAAACAATGCTATTTTTGGTATTTATCATAATGTTTTATTGATGATTTATTAGCATTCAAAGTTTTACATTACCTGCTCTATCTGTGAAAGGCGCTCGCAGACATCATTCAGCATCCATGTGTCCTCTCCTCTCAGCCGCCTCTGTTCCTTCCTGCTTTCTTCCTTTTCATATTCTTCTTTAGCCTACATAAAGCACAAACAAGCGAGTGAGCACCATTACACTCCCTCTTCACAAACTGCTATGTGCTCTTCAAGTGCACTGTACATGTCCTAAAGCACAGATAGGCATGCTTAGCTTATAAGTGTTGCCTGTATAGTCCTATAAGTGTAATGAGACCCACCTATCCAAGGAAGCTGCCATCTTAGCCTCTGCTTGATCTGAAGGTGCTGCATGTGTGCTAGTTATGCCACCAGCCTTTTCATGACTTGACAGTTTGGTTGAGACCACAAGCAACTGTGACACTTATTCACGATATGCTTTGGAGGCACCTACTGTACACTATATACTCGAGTATAAGCTGAGGCACCTAATTTTACCAAATAAAAAATGGGAAAACGCATTGAGTATAAGCCTACGGTGGGAAATGCAGCAGCTACTGGTAAACAATGCCCACTGCAGCCTCACTGTGCCCACTGCAGCCTCACTGTGCCCACCTGTACCTTTGATTACAAATAGCGGGTGTCTCCCGCTGTGTCATGCAACTGCAGTTTTAGTTTGGCGGCCGTCCACTGTAACAAAGCCCCGCCTCCTCCTCATCCATGATAGACGGAACACTGATTCAGTTTCCCAGCATTGTATCAGTGTTCCGCCTATCACGGACGAGGAGGCGGGGCTTTGTTACAGTGGACGGCCGCCAAACTGCAGGACACAGCGGGAGACCCACACTCAAGTAAAAGCCAAGGAGGGATTTTTCAGCATAAAAAATGTGCTGAAAAAGTCGGCTTATACCCGAGTATATGCGGTATATAAGAAAACTGACTAGACATGTGCAATTTGTTTAGTTCCAAATTCGTTTTTTTTTTTTTTTTGACAAATTTGCTAATACCGAATTTCCCAATTTCCGAATTTCAAAATTTGCGAGATTATGAATTTACGAATTTCGGATTTTCGGATTTTCAGAAATTCAAAAATATGGAAATTCGAAAATCTCAAAAAAAGAAAGAAAATCTGTTTAATTCTAAATAATAACCAACTATTAAATTATAGGTATTGGAATTCCCTTTCAAATTTGTCTGTTAGTGAACGTACCGAGTACGAATTCATCCGAAGTTACGAACTTAACAATCTAATAATAATAAAACCTTTTTATTATTATTATTTATTATTATTGATTTGTTCCATTCCATTTGTTTAGATGCGCGTTCATTATTTCTTCGGATAAATTCGTACTTGTTAATTTAATAGTTATTAAACTGATTTTCTTTCTTTTTTCCAGATTTTCTCATTTTTGGACTTTCAAATCTTTGAATTCCCGAATTCCAAAAATCCAAAATTCGAAAATTCAGGAATCCGAAAAATTGAAATGTGAAAAATCCAAAAATTTCCGAATTTAAAAAAAAGGATGAAACGAAAACGAAAATTAACAAATTTTTTTGTCAGTGCACATGTCTAAAACTGATGGGTTTAGTTCCACCCTAAAGAGTTCACTAGGTACATCAAAACCCTGAGGTCTTAACATAGGCATGCGCAGGGGGTGTGCCAGATGTGCCTGGGCACACCCTAATCACTGCATGCTGGGCTAATTCGCCCTAGGGCTTCCCCCCATGTTGCGCCTCCCCCCCCCCCCCCCCACACACACACACACACACACACACACACACACACCTTTGCAGTGCTGCTGGCTTCCCTCCTCTCCCTCTGGCTGCTGCAGAGGATGTTTCAGAATGGATAGTAGAGGTAAGAGGCTTGTTAATATGTTACTTACCGGCCCCTTCCTTTTCTAAATGAACACACTCACTGTACTCATTCATAACTGAAGCATAGTAAACTGTTTACTATGTTTCAGTCTGTGAATCAACAGGAAGCCGCACAGCACAGAGCACTATCTCATTCATTAACTGTCCAGTGCCACTGAGGCTGCAGTTGCGTTTACTTTAACCACTTCCCGACCGGCACACAGCGATGTACATCGGTAGAATGGCGGCGGCGCGCGTACATGCTGGTCAGGATCCCTGTGAGTCCGGTCGAGGGATACCCGCGATCGTCTCACGGGGAGGCTGAACGGGGAGATGCGGAAGTAAACAGCATCTCCCCGTTCTGCCTAGCAACAAGTGACACTGATCTCTGCTCACTGTGATTGGAGCAGAGATCAGTGTTCACTAACACACAGCCACGCCCCCCCCCACAGTTAGTAACACGCCCCTAGGACACACTTAATCCCTACACTGCCACCCACTGGTTAACCCTTTCACTGCCAGCACTGATTGCTGTTTAAATGACAATGGTCCCAAAAATGTGTCAAAAATGTCCGATGTGTCCGCCATAATGTCGCAGTCAAAATAAAATAAAATAAAAATCGCTGATCGCCGCCATTACTAGTAAAACAAAAAAAAATTATTAATAAAAATGCCATAAAACTATCCCCTATTTTATAAACGCTATAAATGTTGCACAAACCAATCAATAATCGCTTATTGCGATTTTTTTTACCAAAAATATGTAGAAGAATATCGGCCTAAACAGGAAAAAAGTACCAGTTACTTACCGGTAACTGTCTTTCTGGGAAATCTTCCAGGACGGCACACCTGAGAGATGAGAGGCTCCTCCCTACAGGAAACACAATCAATCGACAGCTGTTTTAAGTCCCCACCCTTCCCCTTGATCCTCAGTTTGTAGAGAAGTAACTCCTGAACCAGGTTCACAAGGAAAATCATTCCTCATAGGTACTCACCTTCTAGTGTTCTAGAATTTTCCCTCCTCCAACGGGCGGGAAGTAGGCCTGCCGTCCTGGAAGATTTCCCAGAAAGACAGTTACCGGTAAGTAACTGGTACTTTTCTCAAGTCATCTTCCAGGACGGCACACCTGAGAGGATAAACAAGTACCTCAGGCCTACCTTAGGGTGGGGCCACTGCAAAACCCTCTTGGCGAACCTTGGCTCTGCAGTGAGCTTTACCTCCACTCCATACGCTCATATGCTTGATGAAGGCATGTTAGCTGGATCATGCGGCTGATCTGCAGGTCTGCTCCACAGATGTTCCTGCCTTTTCCGCTTCAGATGCAGTATCTAGGTGAAATGGGCTCTTAAAAATGGAATCAGAAAACATGTTAAACTTGTAGGTTAGCAATGTTGCCTATCTCACACATCTAACAACCATGGCCTATTATGCCTGTAGGTGCTACTTAGAACCACTAAAAAGATAAATAAGAGACCTGTGTAAGACAAGGACACTACATTAATCAATAAGAGGGCCTGTCTTAACACTATCCTGTTGAGGGAAATAAAACTGCTTCCTTTTTATCTTTATGTCAGCAAAAGACTAAAGGGAAGCCTACTTAAGGGAAATAGATTAACAGAAGCTTGAACCCTGGGTTTAAGGCACGCCCAATCTATGTCCTTACTTACGCCTGAGAGCCTTCTTCAGGAGGTTAAAGTCCCTAGCAGGAGTAGACTACCCATATTGCTATGTCTAGTTTTGCTAAAAGGGCAAAATGAAGGCCATGCACCAAGCCGAAACCTATTCGATCGGGTATACATCTTTATACTTCATCCTCAGGCCCTAATACTCCTCTGAACAGAACTCTCCAAGTTCTTACTAAACAGGGCGATTCATTATCCCCTTCCTCCAGTGTCCCATAACCCTACAGGGCTTCAACCCTAGGAAATGCTTCTGGCATCCCTGAATGCAAGTGGTCAAGGTTTTCTGACATGTGGCAGCTGCAGCCCGAACTCCTGGCCCCTCCATGGAAAAGAAGGCTGAAATACAAAAAGGTGATACATGCATTAATAATATCACAAATAAAATGATCATAGATTGTGGGCACGGCACAATAGATTTAGACAGAAAGGACACAAGCATAGACAACAATGTTGTGTGCCTGAGTGTGACTAGCTAAACCAATATATCAAATATGGGAAGAGACCCAAATCTGAACCTCAACGTAGACAAACAGTCCTCATAGTCTGGTTTTCTGATGTGCTGCCAAGATGTAAAAACATTAAGACTCAAGCAAACCCTAAATGCTGCGTATTTCTTTAGTGCAGCTAGCTAGGTCATAACTGATATATAAATACGGAAAGGACAGGAACCCCCTTTACTGTTGTGCTTTACCTATGTACAGCAAAACAAGGCTATAAAGACAGAAAGACCCAAACTTCTATGTTGTGCATTTCTGACAAACCACCACAGTTATAAGATTAATATGAACACCAACTCCCGTGTTGTGCATTTCTGCTATGCCACAGGGAAAAATATGGAACACAAGACAATCCTTTCTGTCATGCACTTCTGTAGTGTAGTTCAGATAGAACCAACACTGAGAAAGGACACAAGCAACCTGCAGCATTGTGTTTTTCTGAAACAGAAAGCACCAACAAGCTTCAATCTTGAGTATTTCTGCTGTGCAACAACATAAAAGCAGACACTGAGGAAAAAGACAGACAGCCTTTACAGCTGCAATCTTTCTGGTCTGCTGCAAAATAAAACAATAAACGCCATGATGAGTATTCCTGCTGTGTAGCAAAACCTCAATCAGAAGGGACAGATAAGTTTAGGGTTCCCACACCCGTGCGACCCAACCTGCGACTTGGGACTGCAAGACGCATGAGAAGTCATATACTATGGCTTCCAATGGGTACCATTTGTGTCTGTGCGACACCAGCAGTCCCTGATTCCTGGATCCACAGACCTCAAGATTACACAGGTCGCAGGGAAAAAAAAACAAATAGCAATTTTCAGGTCGAACAAGTAAGGGGTCCCCAATGCTGTGACCCCCTGGAGGATTGCAGCCAACAAACCCCTGCTGTGTATCCCTAAGATGCAGAAAGGTAGATCCATGAGAAACACTGCTTAGCCTGATATACAAACGATAAGGCAGTAAATATAGGACATACAGGACACAAACATTCAATCTTTGTGTATGTCTGATGTGTAGTAATATACCAATACTGAGCAGAGAGGCCACCATCCTCAATGTGTCTCTCAGCTGAGCAGCAAAAACAAAATCAGAAAAAGACAAGCAACCTTCACTGCTGTGTCCTTTCTGATATGCAGCCAATAAGGCAGTATATGCAAGACATAAAAGGACAGACAACCTTCAATCTTGTATATGTCTGATGTGCAACAATATAACAATTCTGAATAGAGATAGCACATGCATATTGAAGCGATTTGGCCTTGCGACTCAACATGTCAAATCGCATGGCTAAAATCAGCACAACACCACTTTGTGGTGCTACATGGATTACCAAAGGCAGTATATGTACTACACCTGGCAGGGGTTCAATTTGTATTTCTACTATGTAGCCCAACAAATTCGAACCATCAATTTTCACTGCTGCCTTTCTGATAAGGCAGTAATACAGGACACAAAACCTCACAGACCTTAATGCTGTATAAATCTGATGTGCAACAATAAAACACTATGAATAGAGATAGCACATCCATATTGAAATGATTTGTCATGCGACTCAACATGTCAAATCGCATGTTTAAACTCGGCAGCCATTGCTGTTAATAGCACTGTCTGAATCAGCACAGCGCCACGCAAATCAGGACCATCAGACTTCACTGCTGCCTTTCTGATAAGTAACCAACAAGGCAGTAAAACAGGACACAAAGCCCCACAGACAGACCTCAATCTTGTGTATGTCTGATGTGCAGAAATATAACCATTATGAGCAGAGATGTCACCAGACACAATGATGTGCATTTCTGCTGTGCAACACAAAACCAGAAAGTACAGACCACCTTCACTGTTGTATTTTTCTGATCTGTAGCCAAACAAAGCAGTACCTTTAGTATATAAAGGACAGCAAACAAGCTTCAGTGCAGTGCATTTCTGATGTACAGCAATATAGCCCTTATAAGCAGAGATGTCACAAATCTCAATGTGTATTTCTGCTGTGCCACAAAAACATCCCAGCAAGCACAAACCTTCACTACTGAGGTCTACTGGTGTGCAGCCAATGAGGAGTCATGGTCTATCCCTTTATGAAATAACCAACAGGCAATTTATTTCATAGGCATAGTCTGGGCTGTAGATACCAAACCTTCACCACCAGAGAAGGAACAGATCCTAAAATGGTTGGACACCCTACTATTAGTAGTAGTTGTTGTCCTACCTTACCTCCATAGACTGAGCAAACGCTAGCCAGCACATATCCAGGTAGTGCTGATTAGCAACTAAAGTCTCAATGAGCCCAGCCCTAGAGACCAATTTAAGACCTCTCTAGAAGAGGTGGTTACCAGTTTAGCCTGGGAGGTAAATAGCTATTTGCAGGCTTCAAACAATTAATTATGTAGCTCTTGCATAGGTTTGCACAGAAAATCCTCAATTAAAAGGATGTAGGGAGCGATCTATGGTGAATCGCCTTTAGATCTGCCACTGCGTGGATTGTAGCCCAAACCAATAAAAAAAAAAAAAAGTTTCTTCTTACCTCCTACATTATAATATAAACACAGTGTAAAGGTGGAGTGGGAGGTTGGAGCTTATGAAAGTTAACTATAGCAGGCAACCCCCAAAAGGAGGATCTGTGACAAGGGAACCCCTACTGTGCCACACAGTAGCTTGGTCTCTGCCCATCCTTGAATGTTAGGTCAGCTTTTAAACATTATGAAGCAACTTCAGATTCCTAGCAGCTGGGCTAATAGGGCCGGTAACCTAGTGCACCTGCTGACCAGGGGAGCTTCTGAATCCACCAACCACTGCCCAATTAATAACCTGTTCAGTGGTATACCTGGCCTGTAAGTAACTTTGTATCTACCAGGTCCCCTCTGTACGCTATATTCATCCCTACTAAATGTACCACAACTGGGCATGTAGGGAGAGGCTGGCAACCTACTGCTGCGATAACCACAGTGTCTCTGCTGTAAGAGGGAGCTGTGGCTGGTGGTTTTAGCAGTGGCGTCTGCGCTATTTGTATCCCGACCCCAAGTTCTGCACTGCACCAGTCAGTATATACACGGGGAAGGGGGAGCAATGGCCTACCTACCTCTTTCTCATCTGAGGTGGTTTAGGCACACTCGTTCCTCTGCACCACCTGTCCACCATACAGCTTCTCTGATGTAAGAGGGAGCTGCGGCTGGTGTTTTTAGCAGAAGCTTAAGGGCTATTTGAATCCAGACCCCAGGTGAGATCTCAAATGCCCAGGAACCCTCTGGCTGGAATTGGGGATTTTGCAGCTAAATTCCCACGGCAAAAGGAAAGTAAAGTACTCACCGTTGTCGTCTTCCTCTTTTTGCCACAGCCAGCGGGCTTGCTTTTCCATCCTTATGGTCCACACGCAAGGAGGATAGCCGCCAAAGTGCTCCCCCCCCCCCCCAACTGCTGTCCCCATAGGGAAGTCAGTCTATATACATGGGGGGGGGGGGGGGGGGGCAATGCCTTCCATTCCTCATTCCCATCTTCATATCTGAGGTGGTTAAGGCAGACATCCACCGTAGTAAACTGGTGCCTCCTCGCTCTAGAGAAAGGAGGATGTGGGCGCCTGCTCCTACTGACTCTCAGCCTTCCCTCCTGGGTAAGAACGCCGCTGCCATTTTCCCGAAGTTTGAAAATGACGCGGGTGCTTGTTGCCACGCCCTCTCCGGCAGCCCACGCGAGCTACCGGGGACCCAGGAGTCGGGGACAAGCCCCCTGGAAAGAACCGATGGCCAGCACCCCCGTCTGAACAGCCACCTGTACAGGTAAGGAGGGGGGAGACAGGATAATGGCCCCTGAAGTTCTGGGTACACCACTGTACCCAGGGTCCTTCAGCTCTCAGGGGGGCTCTTCCAATTTCTGCTGCCCGCCCTGAGGAAAAGATAGGGGAACCCCCCAGGAAGGACAAGAATATCCTACCAGACCCAGAGGCTTCCCAGGCTTGTGGTCTGGCTCCCAGGGGGAGACCACCAGCCCCAGGCTTCGGGTCATTTGGAAAAAAACAAACAGTTTCGCTGTGTAGGGAGAAACACAATCAAAAACTGAGGATCAAGGGGAAGGGTGGGGACTTAAAACAGCTGTCGATTGATTGTGTTTCCTGTAGGGAGGAGCCTCTCATCTCTCAGGTGTGCCGTCCTGGAAGATGACTTGAGAAAAATATGTTTTTTTATATATTTTTGGGGGATATTTATTATAGCAAAAAGGACAATTGTCGCTCTTTTTTTGTTTATAGCACAAAAAATAAAAAACGCAGAGGTGATCAAATTCCACCAAAAGAAATCTCTATTTGTGGGAAAAAAAAGGACGTCAATTTTGTTTGGGAGCCATGTCGCAAGACCGCGCAATGCCGAATCGCAAAAAGTGGTCTGGTCTTAAGCCAGCAAAATGTCCGGTCTGAAAGTGGTTAACCCGACAATTAAGCGGCAACACTGTACACAAAATTGATTTTCTTTTTTCCCCACAAATAGAGCTTTTTTTTGGTGGTATTTGATCACCGCATTTTTTATTTTTTGTGCTATAAACGAAAAACAAAACTTTTTTTACTTTCTGCTATAAAACATGTCCAATAAGAAATGTTTTTAAAAGTCAACTTTCTTTATAAATTTAGGTCAAAATGTATTCTATTTTTGCTAAAAAATCCCAATAAGCCTATATTGATTGGTTTATGTGATCGTTATGGTGTCTACAAACTATGGTATATATTTATGAAACTTTTATTTGTTGATTTTTTTTTTTTTTTTTACTAGTAATGGCGGTGATCAGCGACTTATATCGGGACTGCGATATTGTGGCGCACACTGACACTAGTACAGTGATCAGTGCTAAACATATGCACTGTCACTGTATTAATGACATTGGCTGGGAAGGGGTTAAAATCGAGGGTGATCAAAGGGTTGTGTGCCCTGCTAGTGTTTTTGTGACACGTATGTGCTGCGAGGGGTTAGCTCGGCAGCGGGTGTGTGTGACCCCCTGGATGGGTTCACAACACAAAATCAGGCACAGCAGACAGCGTTGTAGGTGCAAAAAACAAAAGATGCAGTTTATTTATGCTACATGCAGTGATACATATAACAGCCAAACAAAAAATAAAACATGAAAATAAATCCTGGTCAGCTTGACCTCTAACTACACACTTAGATTCCCTGTCTAACAACTGAGTGCAGCCTTGTGCTGCACCAGTCCCTGTCTCTGTTGTAGAGGTTTGCCACACAGGCGTTAACTCACCGCACAGAACAGATATCACACTCCCCAGTCTATACAACACAAAACTGGTTCCAGGATGAAGCATCTCCCTAAGCATGCTGGGGTTTTTTGTAGAGGTCTTAATGAGCCCACTTACTTCAGCTGGGCTCATTAACTCTTCCCCTCTAATTGTAAAGGTCTGCATAAAGCCTGAATCTAGGGCACACATATTTCCCATCCTGGATACAACCAGGTGACTTTACCTGCGTGCTGCCACAGTGGGATGTGATGGATTTTATTTCCTGCTTTGCAAGGACACAAAATCCATCCCTTCCCCACTGTCAGAACAGAGATCTACCTTGTTTACATAGGCAGATTTCCATTCTGTGTGTTTTACCGACGATCAGCGAGTGCCAGCGAACATTCACAGATCAGGCTGCAGAAGCACGCCAAACCAGCGGCACACACGTGCACCCCCTGTAGTACAGAATCACATATATATATATATATATATATATATATATATATATATATATATATATATATATATACATACATATATATATACACACACACACACACACACACACACACACACGATCCTGCACAGGAAACTGTGTATTTGTTATGGGGTGGTCCGGAACTGGATAAAATGGTGGGTGTTTTTATATCACACGGTAATGGCGGAACGGTTTTTCAAAATGCAACTTTCACAATATTTTTATTGAGAAAAAGATTTGTATACAAAAGAAAAAAGTAAACAGACATCAGGGCCAGTAGTAAGGAATATCATAAAGTCAGATCGTAGGCCCAGTATAAACCATAAGCGAATAATAAAGTTAGGTAATCAATATAATAGTACATTGCATTATCAAAAGCAATTTTTTTTACATGCTTTACAGATATGTTATGCACACAAACACAATATAATACCCAATTGTTTATTAAAATATAAAAGATGATATTACGCTATATTACGAGTAAACAGATACCCAATATGTCACACTTTAAAATTGTGCACACTCGCGAAATGGCGCCAAACTACAGTACTTAAAAATCTCCCTAGGTGACGCTTTAGAAGCCTTTACAGGTTACCGGTTAAGCGTTACACAGGAGGTATGGAGCTAGAATTATTGCTCTCACACTAACGTTTGTGGTAATACCTCGCATGTGTGGTGCACACCCTGGAGAGTGGGTGGGGGGGAATTTTATTTTATTTTTTATTATTTAATTTACTTTTTTTGTTTTGTACTGCGACTGTAATTTTGTTTTTAAACAACTTTATTGCCATCACAAGGGATGAACAACATCCCTTGAGATAGCTAGAGCAGTGACAGGTCTGCTTTCCTCAGAAAACGCACCTCCCCATTGAAATGCATTGAAAACACGTAAAAACACTTAAAAAAACGCACCGTGTTAAGTTTTTAAGTCACATGACCTATGAAAACTGCACCAAAAACGCGCTATCATCACAGCAAAATTGCACACTTTTTTCGGCGGCTGTTATCACCCTTTTTTCTAATTGTCAAAACGCTGATAACCCCATTTTCAGTGGCCGATATATTGGTGTATCCCTATTATTCAGTCATAACTTTATGACCACTGACGGGTAAAACATTGATTACCTTGTTACAATGGCATCTGAAAGTGGGTGGGACATATTAGGCAGCATGTGAATATGTTGTCCCTGAAGTTGATGTGTTGAAAGTAGAAAAAATTGGCATTGTGGTTTGTTATGTATGGGACTGCGTGGTCGCAGACCAGTCAGGGTGTCCATGCTGACCCATGTCCACAGCCATAAGCACCTACAATGGGCATGTGAGTATGTATCAGAAATGGACCACAGAGCAATGGAAGAAAGTGGCCTGGTCTGGTGAATCATCTTTTCTTTTACATCATGTGGCTGCCCGGGTGTGTGTGTGTCGCTTACTTGGGGTAGAGACTACACCAGGGTGCACTATGGATAGAAGGCAAGCCGGTGGAGGCAGTGTGATGCTTTGGGCAATGTTCCGCTGGGAAGTCTTGGGCTCTGCTATTCATGTGGATGTAACTTTCATACATACCACCGACCTAAACATTGTTGCTGACCTAGTATAATACTTCAAGGAAACGGTATTCCCTGATGGCAGTGGCCTCCTACAGCAGGAAACATAGGCCCTGCCACACTGCAAAAATGGTTCAAAAACGGTTTAGGTAACACAAGAAGTTTGAGGTGTTCACTTGGCATCCAAAATCTTCAGATCTCAATCACGAGCATCTGTAGGATGTGCTGGAAAAACCAAGTCCAATCCACGAGGCCCCACCTCACGACTTACAAGACTCAAAGGATCTGCAACTGATGGCTTGGTGCCAGATACCTCAGCATACCATCAAAGGTCGGGTGGAGTCCATGCCTTGACGGATCAGGGCTGTTTTGGTGGCAAAAAAGGAACCTGCTCAATATTAGGTGGGTGGTCATAAAATTATACAATAGCCATCAATAATTTGACATTTTCTGCTATTATTAACATGCAATCGATCATCACTGCAGTGATCTGTTGTAGCAGGGATAAGCAAAGCATAGATCGATCACCTCCGCCCTATAATTAAACAAGGAATTTCCAATGACATCAATGGTTACATTGTAGCAATTCCCCTTTAAATCCAATGCCGAACTATTGCATTCTGCTGCTATGGATCACTCTGCAACAGGTTTGGAATTCCAGCAGTTAATTGATTCCTCTAAGTTTAGTGGTTATTGGTGGCCACAACTGACCGCAAGCAGATGCAGTATAAACGCATGCTGGAACCCACTAGAAGCTCAGCACGGGGGCCCAGTATAAGGCACCAGGGCCCTAAATGGAGCACTGAACACCTGAAAGGTAAAAAGCTCAAACAAAATCAGAGTGATAGTTGTAATCCATTGCAGCAAAGACTCATAGACCTACACAACATGGGGTCATACCCCATGGCCCAACACAAGAGCGTGAACTGCCCAGGTGAGGGGTCTATCTACACATAAAGGACAAAGGATTCTCCTCTGAGAACAGCGAGCTGCACATCTGGGAATGAAATGCCAGTTGTGTTTGATTCGGCCACTAAATGCTGATATTTCTGGGGATGCCAGTATTCACTATTGCTGAGTCCGAGGTCAGTCATATTATATTTGATATATTGGTGTATGGTATGAAGCAGGTGAGGCTGGCATCGTTGGGTGGAGAATATAAAGCTAGTGGGTATTGATGGAAGGTGGACAGGAAGCTCCCTCTGTAGGTTGGAGAAGTTGGTATTGCTGGGTGGAGGACCGGAGGCCCCCTCTTGAGATAGAGGTCTAATATTCTTTGGTGGGAAGATGGGGAGGTTGGTATTGCTGGGTGGAGGACAGGAGTCTGGAGACGCAGGTATTAGTGGGTGGAGAAGACTTCCTCTGTAGGTGTGGAGCAAGTATTTTGGGGTGGAAGGCTGGAAAGGTTTTTATTACTAAAAATGGAGGACTGGAGACTCATATTGTTTGCTGCAAAAGAGGTTGGTGTTGGTGGGTGGATGTCAAGTGGCACCCTTTGTAAGTGGAGGGCTGTATAACAGGGTGGAAGACTGGGGTTCCCTCTGTAGGTGGATGGCTGTATAACAGGGTGGAAGACTGAGGGTTCTCTCTGTAGGTGGAGGGCTATATAACAGGGTGGAAGACTGGGGTTCCCTCTGTAGGTGGAGGGCTGTATAACAAAGTGGAAGACTGAGGGTTCCCTCTGTAGGTGGAGGGTTATATAACAGGGTGGAAGACTGAGGGTTCCCTCTGTAGGTGGAGGGTTATATAACAGGGTGGAAGACTGAGGGTTCCCTCTGTAAGTGGAGGGCTTTATAACAGGGTGGAAGACTGGGGTTCCCTCTGTAGGTGGAGGGCTGTATTGCAGGGTGGAAGACTGAGGGTTCCATAACAGGGTGGAAGACTGAGGGTTCCCTCTGTAAGTGGAGGGCTGTATTGCAGGGTGGAGGACTGAGGGTTCCCTCTGTAGGCGGAGGGCTGTATTGCAGGGTGGAGGACTGAGGGTTCCCTCTGTAGGCGGAGGGCTGTATTGCAGGGTGGAGGGTTGGTGGCCCCCCTCAGCAGGTGGAGGGCGGTTATGGATGCTCCCCTTTACCCTATGTAATGTTATAGATGGCTTCCCACATTACCTGGGCCAACCTCTGTTCCCGGGCTCTCCTCTTACTCTCCTTCTTCTCCTCTATACTGCTCACACTTTCAAAACTGCCCTCGTACGCCGCCATCACTCTACAATCGTAAAGTGCGATCCTCCAAGGACCGCAGAACGTTACAGGGAGCTGTGCAGCATTGATCACGTGAGGCTGCACACGGGAGCTGCCATGTTTGTACACCCGGAAGTGGAATGAAGCTGGCGGAAGACAAGGGCTGTTAAATGAAAGTAAAAGCGGTGTGATCCTGTGCTGGGATGACATTACACAGAGCGGTCCTGAAGATTATTCCTGGGATGTGACTGTGTTAGTATTAGATAGGGGTTGGCTGAGCTCTGTGCAGTCATAGAACTACATGGGACAGCTCCTCTCTTGTGGGTTTTTGTGATAAGTAGTAGTAAGAAGAGCAAAGCTCTAGTTTGCTCTTCCCAGCCTGAGTTCTTCCGGATGTTTTTGGGTGGAGTATGTAGTGATATTAATGAAAAATGATATGATATATAATGATAAAGTGCATTAATAAGGTTCTATATTTTTGTATTCTCACAAATACTTGTAAAGAGTTATATTACACCCATTTATTGCAGCTCACCCATTCTTAGATGTGACGGCTGCATTCCTTTTCCTTTTCAGGCTTGCTTTCTTCTTTTTTTTCATCTGGCCATCCAGCCAACAAGTCTGTTGTTTTTTTTCAGAAGCTCATGCTCTCCAGCAGAATGTAGCATTTTATATGGATGAGACAAACCATTGAACACCGTCAGGGATGCATACAATGATCAGCTTTTATTTATTTATGTAAAACCTTTATCTAAAAAGGGTGTAACTCATTATAAAGTGTGATCTGGAGTTTGCCTTCAATAGGTTTGGTGTATTTAAATCTGATAGTACATTTAACACTCCCCTCCTCCCCCAGACTGACAGTGCTGCTGTCCAAAGGTGCCCCCTGTGCTCCTTCATCCAGAGTGGGGGGCACTCTAATACAAGAGGTGCATTACTGCCCAGATCACCAGGCGAAAACACTAAATAAAACCTTAAAAAAAAAGCGCACGACTGCAGCCACCACATCTAATGATTGGTAAGCTGCAGTATATTACATTTTTTAGTTTTTAATTTAACACGCTTTCAATTTGTATTTATTTGTCTATTTTTATTTTTTTATCTTTATTTTTATTACAAGGAAAATGGAGCTCAATGGTGCCCAGTGCAGGGTGGTACACTGACCATTATGTAAAGGGAAACACCACCAGTGTAAATGGGCGTGCTGAGCGAAAGTAGCTCATTGGCAGCAGCTGCTGATCGAGAATAATCATCCAACAAGATCATTCGAGAGCAGTTGGTTATTAGCTCAACTTCTGTCCAGCATGAGTGGACACTAGACGTGTGCACTGACAAAAAAATTTGTTCGATTTTGTTTCATTTGTTTTTTTGCTTTTTTTCGGAAATCCAAAAATTCGGATTTACAAATTTTTCAAATTTCTTCATTTTCAGATTTTCCAAATATGCGAATTTTCAGATTTCTGAATTTTTGAATTCCGAATCTTCGGAATTTGGGAATTTAGAAATGTAAAAAAATCTGAAAAAAAGAAATTAAACAATTACAATTTTGAAATAAACTAATAACTACTAAATTATAGGTATTGGAATTTCCTTTCAAATTTGTCTGTTTGTGAACTTAACGAATACGAATTCATCTTAATCTACGAATTATCCAAAATAACGAATGCCGAATCTAAACAAATGGAATGGAACAAATTAATAATAATTAAAAGGTTTTATTATTATTGTTTTTTATTAATATTATTATTAGATTATTACGTTCCATTTGTTTAGATACGGCATTCGTAACTTCGGATAAATTCGTACCCGTTAGTTTGAAAGGAAATTACAATACCTATAATTTAATATTTATTATTAGACTTTCATTCTTATTTTTGGATTTCCTAATTTCAAATTTTCACATTTCTGAAATTTCAAATTTCCGAATTTTAGAATTTTAGAAATTTTAGAATTTTCCAGAATTTAGAATTTTTGGAAATTCGGAATTTCAGAAATTGAAAAATTCGGAAATGATAACATTTGTGAAAATTCGTTGCAAAACTAATGGGAACTAAATGAACTGGACATGTCTAGTGAACACACATGGATGAAAATTCAGCCAGTCTCTGCTGAGCTAGCCAAATTTCAGTCCATCTATGATCATCTATGTTAACCAAGACAGGAAGTGTTACTGGCAGGATCATCGAGTAAAAAAGCCTTAACCTCTTCACACCGGCCGTATGCAAATATGTGGCTCCACTGGACTGGGCTTTTTTGTGTGGAGGCCGCATATTTGTATATCTACCTTTGTGCTGGGAGTGCACCACACGGCATGATCTCAGCGGGAGACCTGGGACCGTACTAACAATCAGGACCCCCAATTCTGGGTCACCTGATTGCTGTGACAGCCTCTGATTGGCTAATCACAGTGATTAGTGAGTGTGAAGCCCGCCCCAGTGCTTTCTTTCTTTCTCTGTGAATGGAGGAGAGAGATCGTCAAAGTATTATCAGCGTCAGTTAGGGGTTTACTAAAGCTAGAGAGGGCAAAATTATTCACAGTTCTGCATAAAAACCAATCGGCTTCCAGGTTTTATTGAACAAGCTGAGGTTAGAAGCTGATTGATTTCTATGCAGAAATGTGTCGAATTTTGCACTCTCTAGCTTTAGTAAATAAACCCCTTAGTGTCAGAGGGGTAGATTTACTAAAACTAGTGCAGCTATACATAGTATCCAATCAGCTTCTAGGTTTTATTATCAAAGTCTAATTGAATAAGCTAAAATTAGAAGCTGATTGGTTACTATGCACAGCTGCACCAGATTCTGTGTACCAGTTTTAGTAAATCTCCCCCACTGTGTTTTAGGTAGGATAAAAAAAAAAAAAAGCAAAATGCGCACTATTGTTTCTGGGCTGTACTACGGTTACAAACAACAAATAACATACACATATGTGGTATTGCTGCGAACGTCAGGCGCAGGAGAATTTTATTTTGGGTTTTTCTTTGGTGATGAGTTATGGTAGTAGCAAGAAAGCTACATTTAAAAATTTTTTTTATATATATATATATATATATTTTTTTTCTATTTTTGGACCAGTTATCCTTTTGATAATAAAAAAAAAAAATCAGGAGCTATCCATTACTCTTAGTAGTTGTATAATAAAATGAAGGGTACACCCAAGGACTTTAAATTAAGTGGGTACCGTTTCCGTCAGTAAACAAAACAATATTAAATAGAGTATATGGTTTTATAAACCATATTTACTACTGTTTTGTTTACTGATGGAAACGGTACCCACTTCATTTAACCTCCTCGCGCCCGCCCTATAGCCGAATTACGGCCGTAGAGCAGGCGCGTTCGTTTGGGCGGTCGTCCCTGGACGGCCTGATGTTTACTTCCGCAATGCGCGCCGCCGCGGGCGCGCATCGCGGAAGTTCTGTGTTCGCCGTGTCCCCCGGGGACAGGCAAACACAGATCGCTGTAAACGGCCAATCACAGCGGCCGTTTACAGCGTGATCGGCGTGTCCAATGGGAGATGATCTCATATGTAAACATATGAGATCATCTCGCAGCGCCGCTCTCCTTCCTCGCACAGACAGTGCGAGAGGGGAGAGATGAACGGCTGCAGCGGCAGCCGTTCTGATTCCGGAAAAAAAAAAAAAAAAAAAATGAAATAAAAAGTGCCATCCGCCCCCAGCAGTGCCATCCGCCCCCAGCAGTGCTATCTGCCCCAGTGCCATCCACCCCAGTGCTACCTGCCCCCAGTGCCATCCACCCCAGTGCTACCTGCCCCCAGTGCCATCCACCCCAGTGCTACCTGCCCCTAGTGCCATCCACCCCAGTGCTACCTGCCCCCAGTGCCATCCACCCCAGTGCTACCTGCCCCCAGTGCCATCCACCCCAGTGCTACCTGCCCCCAGTGCCATCCACCCCAGTGCTACCTGCCCCCAGTGCCATCCACCCCAGTGCCACCTGCCGTCAGTGCCACCTGCCCCCAGTGCCACCTGCCCCCAGTGCCACCTGCCGTCAGTGCCACCTGCCGTCAGTGCCACCTGCCGTCAGTGCCACGTGTCATCAGTGCCACATAGTGCCATCTGTCATCAGTGCCACGTATCAGTGCCATTTGTCATCAGTGCCACCTGTCAGTGTCACGTGCCATCTGTTGTCAGTGTCACGTGTCATCAATGCCACTTATCAGTGCCATCTGTCATCAGTGTCACGCGTCATCGGTGGCATGTATTAGTGCCATCTGTCATCGGTGGCACATATTAGTGCCACGTATTAGTGCCATCTGTCATCGGTGCCACGTTTCAGTGCCACGTGTCATCAGTGCCACGTATTAGTGCCACGTGTCATCAGTGCCACGTATAAGTGCCACGCGTCATCAGTGCCACATATTAGTGCCATCTGTCATCAGTGCCACATATTAGTGCCATCTGTCATCAGTGCCACCTGTCATCATTGCCACGTATCAGTGCCATCTGTCATCAGTGTCACGTGTCATTGTCCTGGTGCTTCAAAAGTGTAATAAATAGTCAACAAGTTAGATGTGTAACTTATGTTCCTAGAACACATGATGGCGCTACCTGCATGTTGGGCCTCTCTATGTGGCCAGGCTGTGAAAAAGTCCCACACATGTGGTATTGTAATACTCAGGAGGAGTAGCAGAATTTTTTGGGGGGTGTCATTTGTGGTATACACATGCCATGTGAGAGAAATAACCTATTACAATGACAATTTTGTGGAGAAAAAAAAAAAAAATGAAAAATCTTAATTTTGCAAAGAATTGTGGGAAAAAAATGACAACATCAAAAAGCTCACTATACCTCTTACTAAATACCTTGGAATGTCTACTTTCCAAAAAGGGGTCATTTGGGGGGTATTTGTACTTTCCTGACTTGTTCGGGTCACAAGAAGCGAGATAGGTCACCAGTACATCAGATGTGATCAATTTTGTGCGATTCGCACCACAGCTTGTAGACTCTCTAACTTTCACAAAGACCAAATAATATCCACTAATTTGGGTTATTTTTACCAAAGACATGTAGCAGTATAAATTGTGACCAAAATTTATGAAGAAAAATTAATAATTTGCATAATTCTGTCACAGAAACAAAGAAATATGCGTTTTTTTTCAAAATTTTCGGTCTTTTTTCATTTATAGCGCAAAAAATAAAAACCCCAGAGGTGATCAAATACCACCAAAAGAAAGCTCTATTTGTGGGAAAAAAAGGACAAAAAATTCATTTGGGTACAGTGTTGCATGACTGAGTAATTGTCATTCAAAGTGTGAGAGCACCGAAAGCTGAAAATTGGTCTGGGCAGGAAGGTGTTTAAGTGCCCTGTAAGCAAGTGGTTAAAGTCCCGGGGCGAACCCTTCATTTTTTTTTTTTTTTTTATGAAGTGGGTAACGTTTCCGTCAGTAAACAAAACAGTAGTAAATACGGTTTATTCAAGTAAAATTGTTTACATGCATAGATATCACCAATTACCAATTTAAAAAAGATAAATAAACAAGGAATGCTGATACATTGATGTAATAACAGTCATAGTACACGGGCATCATACTACATGTCGCTTTTCACAAAATCCAGCTCGCTTTTCAGGGGTGGATGTGTGTAACAATGTGCCTAGGATGAAAAAGTATATATTTGGCAATATGGCACAGTATTATAAAGGCACAGGGTAGGAGGGGTTATGGATCCCCATACTCACCACTGAGCTTGACTATGGCTACAGGTGTGTGGCTCCAAGATGGCAGCAGCTGGGGCCTCACCAGGGAGCTGAGGGGGTGGAGTCAGATGGGACCCCGCCAGGGTCCAAATGGAGAGCAGGCATGGCATGGATATAGTGATGTATCCCTAGAGACCTTGTTAGTTCATAAAGAGTATAGGCTGCGAATATAAGTATGTTTGTAAGGCATCTAAAGTAATGAAATAGAATCAAGAATCTTAGTAGTTGTGATGATATGTACGGTTTTACTAACACATGTCAAAATTGCAAAATGTTGCTTAGGCATTTAGACTGGTTTTACCCTTAGACGCAAAGGGGTTAAATTAGAACTATAAACATTTTTATTTATTTTGGATACAGTAAGGGAGGGTTATAATTCCTGTCAGATTAAGTTTGACATATGTCCCATTGAGGAGATTTCCCTTCACTTCCTGTCCCATAGCCAAACAGGAAGTGAAAAGAAATTCATGCAAAGTAAGGTCACCAGAACTAGCGTCCCCATTGGAAGATTTCCCCTCTATTACTTTTCTGGGGACAACTCAAAATGTGGGTTTTTCTTCTACTTTCACTTTCAATGATAATGGTAACCAGGAAAAATAGAGAGAGGAAATCTCCTTAACTGGGGGGCACAGACAGGGAAAAAAAACACGACAGGCGTTCTAATCCATCACCACTTTGTCCAAAACGACAAAAAAAACGTTTTTTGTTTAGTCATACTTTAAAAAAAGGAATGCAGCGACCACATCTAAGTACTTGTAAGCTGCAATATATTACTGTTTTTGGGGTTTGGAGAAGCGTTAGCCTAGGTTGACACTATTGCACAAGTGTGTAAATTTCACATTCCTGCACCTGCAGGCACAATGCGCTCTTTAGCATACATGCTCACACATCTGAAGGCGCAGCAAGTTTCCAGGTTGGGAAACTGCATGGTGCTGCAGCACCATGCGATTCTGTGCAGGGGTGTTATGGAAAGAAGTTCAGACCTTTTCCTTGCCTTTCTCACAGGGACAGCAGCTCAGTCAAATGAATGGGCTGTTGTGCAAACACAAACAATCCCATACAGGACTGCAAAGTGAAAACCTAGCCTCGAGGTATAACTAAAGGCAACATTTTTTTTGTATGTTAAGGATTAGAACATAAAAAAAAAAAAAAATGGATGATGCATCCTCTCTATTTGTCCTGTTTACCATTATCAATGAAAAATGTAAGAAAATACCAAATTTTGAGTTGACACTAGAACTGTAATAGAGGGGAAATCTTCCAATGGGCACACTAGTTCTGATGACACCCTGAAATTCCTTTCGCTTCCTGTTGTGGCTATGGAACAGGAAGTGAAGGGAAATTCTCCCATACAGGACACTAATGGCAAAAAAATCTAACAGGGGTTATAACCCTCCCATTCCCCTGTGCTCTTGTTTTGGAGTCTGGGAGTGACAGTCTTGAAATACTGTCTTAAAGCAGTGTTCCACCCAAAAATGGAACTTCCGCTATAAGGGTAGGTGACCCCCTGATATGCCACATTTGGCATGTCATTTTTTTTGGAAGGGGGGAGCAGATACCCTCTTTTTTGAGGGTTCCAGCTCCCACTTCATCCCGGCGCACCACGGCACCAGAAGGAAATTCACCTTTCCCCCCTCCCCTCGGAAATCATCTGGTACATGTCACAGGTCCCAGATGATTGCCTGGCCAGTCACGGCACGCCACGCAGCTCGCCCATGGGCATTGTGTGCCCAGCTGTGAAGCCACAGCTGGGTGCCCACAGTGACATTACGGCATGCGGGGAAGAGGGGGAGACAAGCGGGGCTTCGATCCCCCCACATCGCTGGACCCTGGGACAAGTAAGTGTCCGATTATTAAAAGTCAGCAGCTGCAGTATTTGTAGCTGCTGACTTTTTTACATTTTTTTTTTTTTTTTTTTAAGCACAACTCCGCTTTAACCTAGAGACATCCAATATACACTGCTCAAAAAAATTAATGGAACACCTTTAAAATACATCAGGCCAGCATGGGGGCCATTCAATGATATTGATTCCTTCATCCTCCAGGAACTGGCTCCATACTCTTGCCACATAAGGCCTGACATTGTTGCGCATCAAGGGGAACCCAGGACCCACTGCACCAGCGTAGGGTCTGACAATGGCTCCAAGGAGTACATCCCGATACCTAATGGCAGTGAGGGTGCCATTTTCTAGCCTGCAGAGGTCTGTGTCCCTCCATGGATATGCCTCCCCAGACCATCACTGACCCACCACCAAACTGGTCGTGTCGAACAATGTTACAGGCAGCATAATGTTTTCCACGGCTTCTCCAGACCCTTTCACGTCTATCACATGTGCTCAGGATGAATCTGCTCTCATCTGTGAAAAGCACAGGGCGCCAGTGGTAGACTTGCCAATTCTGGTGTTCAAGGCAAATGTCACTCAAGCTCCACAGTACCGGGCAGTGAGCACAGCGCCCACTAGAGGACGTTGGGCTCTCAGGCCACCCTCATTTAGTCAATTTCTGATTGTTTGGTCAAAGGCATTCACACCAGCAGCCTACTGGAGCTCATTTTGTAGGGCTCTGGCAGTATCCTATTCCTCCTTGTACAAAGGAGCAGATACCGGTCCTGCTGATGGGTTAAGGACCTTCTACGGCCCTGTGCAGCTCTCTTAGAGTAACCGCCTGTCTCCTGAAATCTCCTCCATGCCCTTGAGACTGTGCTGAGAGACACAGTAACCCTTCTGGCAATGGCCCGCATTGATGTGCCATCTTGGAGGAGTTGGACTACCTATGCAACCTCTATAGGGTCCAGATATCACCTCATGCTACCAGTAGTGACACTGAACCTAGCCACACGCAAAACTAGTGAAAAACAGTCAGAAAAGATGAGTATTTTCAGGGTGTCTTTGAATTCAGCCCTCTGTAGGTTGATAATTTTCCAGTCCATATCGGTATAGATATAGATATCCAGCATGATATTTTTCCCCATTGAGATCTGATGTGTTTTCAAAGTGTTCCTTTAATTTTTTTGAGCAGCGTGCTTGATCTTTGTATATTTCTATGTGTTTGAAAATTAACCACATGTGAGTTTATATATTTATATCTGTCTCCTATAAATTACTTATTTTTCACCATCTTTTCTGTGTATTGCCTGCATTGATTGTTGTATACTTTACAGAGATCCTTCTTAATTACGCAATTGATGCTCACCCCCGGAGGAAGATGTATATCATTGAAACGCATTGGAATTCTATGCATTGACATCAATTGTCAACACTGTACAGTCCATGTACTGCCTTTTCATGACCAGTACTTTGGAGCATGTTGTTTTTAGCTACCGATTTTTTTATTTTATTTTTTTTTTATTTTTTTTTCTTGTGATATGTATATTTATGTTGTCACCCATACCTTAGGTGGCTTTTGATCTTCAATTCAATAAAACATTGTAATTTTGGCTTACATTTCTGTGGTATAACATATACATTTTTCCTTATTTTTGGTATTTCATGCTTGGTATCGTATAGTCCCAGCAATTCCCCTTAGTCCTCTCCCCTTGCAGGTTATCTTATTTAACACTCCCTTACCCTATCCAAAATGAAAAAAAAGTTTTGCCTTTTTAGTTCTACTTTTAAAGACTAAAGCCTTGTACACTCAATCTGATTGTTGGCCAACAGAGCGTCAGACTTTTGTCCGAAGGGCGTGTGCCTGGATTTTGTCTTGCATACTAACAGCACACAACTGTCGGCCAACAATCACGAACATAATGACGTACTACATGGAGTTTAAGCTCTTGAGCGCCACCCTTTGGGCGCCTTTTGCTAAAGTTGTGTTTGGTGAGCATTGATTCTGAGCATACGTGTTTGTACTTTTGACTTTTGTGTGATGGACTTGTGTACAGACGATACGAAAATCTGACAACAGACCGTTGTCCACCGAAAACTTACTAGCCTGCTAACCAACATTTGCTTGAGGAAAGTTGGACAACAATTGTCTGATGGTGCGTAAAAACGGTCGGATTTTAGGCCAACAGTCCGTCATCACACAATTCCTTCCCGAAAATCCGATCGTGTGTACGAGGCTTTAGTCTAGATTTTACACCATACTTTATGGTACACACATATTTAGGATGTATTATAAAGCATTGTTGTACCCAACGTCACCAAAACTTAAATTGCCCTCCTTCCTTTACCTAAATCATGGGGTGATTCTTTCTAAAATGTGTAATGATTTCAATTCAGAATGACTGTGTGCTGCATCATACAGACTTAGATGACTGACTACATGTCCCATCTGGCAAGGCAGCAGAGGGACTATGCAAAGCATGACACGGATTCGTCATATCTCTCCCCGCCCTGTAGGTTGTACAGACCTGAGGTTGGGAGAAGACATTGCAAGAGCGTGAGCATTGCAAAAAATGCCCTGGTCATAAAGGGGGTAAAACCTTCCAGAGGTCAAGTGGTTAAATGAGCCCAACTGTTATTACATATCTCACAGCTGCGCTTATTACATAGTTACATAGTTAGGTTGAAAAAAGGCATAAGTCCATCCAGTTCAACCACACAAAAAATAAAATAATATCATACAATCCCATATACCCAATTCTATACCCACCGTTGATCCAGAGGAAGGCAAAATTATTGGATTGGCGAGTATGGCTGTAAAATAGACATGTCGATTAGTTTGTTTCCTTAAATTCGTTTAGGAGGATCCGAAATAAGAATTGCTATGCTTCCAAATTTTGTACGAAATTTCGTTTACTAATTTCGGATCCGAATTCCGTTACAACAGAAACGTGACTGGTGTTTTGTTGACCAATCAGAGGTTTTCTTCTGCTGCTGAGTGAGGGTTGGGAAAATGACCTTTTTTAATATGGGAGTGGGAGACTGGTACTGGTAGTCGATGGGAGATTCAGAATCAGACAAAATAAGAATTTTTGTTAATTACGATTATTCGTTATGATGAAGTTAAAAACCCAGGAAGTCAGGAATCCCCTCATAATGATAAATTCATCATAAGGAACGTTCGTAATTGTTACGAAAAGTTAACGAACCTAACAAAAATTCATATTTCGTACAAATCCAAATTGAATTTCGGACACGAATTATGAAATACCAATTAACGGCTAAAACGGAACGAAACAAAACAAATTTATTGACAGCGCACATGCCTACTGTAAAATAGCTTTATAGGTTATATAACATTTTGAATCTGCCTTCAGTAAGCTCACGTATGTTTGTGGTTTCACTGCAGTCTCTTGTCCCATGATTCAGTTTTTTAGTGGGCTCAGAGAAAGTGTGCATGCACCAGTAAATGCACTGGTCAGCATATTCAAGACTTGCAGAGCACTGACATACACATGAGTTGGGTTGTGTACCTCTATTACAGCAATATTGCATAACATATTGTCTCAATTTCTTCACTTTATTGGTTATTGTAATATACTTGCTTGCAGAAGCAGGGAAGGGGGACTGCACTGTATTCCAGGCAGAGCAGTAATCTTATTGAACATAACAAGCCTTCCATTTAACATATTACATGGCTGATTGCTGTACCCAAGCTCTTCCCTTTCCTAATTTATGGATTTGCCTGAATACTGGATGCTTTCTCCTTCCCCTGAGAAATCAAGCCGACTTCAGCCAGCACCTTATTAACTTCCAGTTTTCTGCTGTATCAGATCCTATTTTGTGTGTTTTATCTTCTTGATGACTTCCAGATGCTCCCACAACAGATCGGGAAACCTGGCAGAAACTGCAAGGTCACCTACAATGTCACAGGACCGTAAAGATCCAGCCAGTTTATACACACAGCCATATGTTTCTGCATTAAAAGTAAAAAGGACAATCCAGAGACGGTAACATTTAGGGCTGTAGTAAAGATCATTAAAAAATTTCTGTTAAAAAAATAAAAAAATAAAAAAAAGATTAAGATTGACTTAGTAGATACACAACAAAACCTTGGATTGCAAGCATAATTCGTTCCAGAAACATGCTTGTGACAGAACCCACTGTCACTGTGTGTTTTGGAGGGGGCTGTGGGCTCATCTCCTACCCACAGACTATGGCCCAGCAGAGAACATGAGATTTGGAGGGCTATTTGCCATCTCCCACCACCTGGAGAAGATGCCACCTCCAGACATTTGTGTCCAGAGTCGCCAGTTCATCGGAACCAGGTGAATGCGGTATCTGTGGCTGGGCTTGTGGAGTCGTCCTGGCTACATAAACCTATTGGCCCGGCTGGGCTAAATATATACTTTTATTCCACAAACAATGTACTTTTAGCTGATAAAGACATATACAAGATGGCAGTATTCCCAAAGCAAGGGGCTATGAGACTTGGGGACAAAATGGCACTGAGATAATGTAATGTAATGCTGCATCCCTTCTTCCCCCCGTTGCTGTGTTTAATTGTGTTGGGTCATGGCATGTAGACAAAATCTATGGACTGGAGACACCTCCCAGTAGGGGATTGTAAGGATGGGCTGCCTGCTTATCATAATCCCTTCATGTGTTTCATCTGTAGTTGTTTGAATATACAAGTGTTGCATTTCCATTGGTTCTTCCTTGTCCCCTACCCACTCTATGACCAGGCTAAGAGGAATGTACCTAACTGTGTTTAAAGTGTATGTCTGAAACTTAAACAGTTTATGCTCCGGATGTTTAACCCTCAACACCTGTGTGGCTTGTCTCGTGATTGAGGGGTTAAGAGCTGATTGATAATTATGAAACCACACCCATTAGACTCACTCTGCGCAGGGGCACAGATAAACACACAGGGATTTCTTCAGAATAATAAAAGGTAGGAATCTGCAACAAAGTTTTTTTAAAATCCTTAGAGTGTACATAGATCACCCAGAGGGGAAAGTTCTTTTCTCAACAAAAGTGTTACGCTTTAAGGCCTTTGACCTCATGAACCCTGGGCATTAAGCTCCTGTGCATGGGATCCCAGTGTTTTGGTGCAGGCGGAAGGCACAGGTGTTCCATCCAAGCTTGCTGCTAGAAGCCTGTAATCTCCATTAAAGGCTGAGATACAGTGGTGTGAAAAAGTGTTTGCCCCCTTCCTCATTTCCTGTTCCTTTGCATGTTTGTCACACTTAAGTGTTTCGGAACATCAAACCAATTTAAACAATAGTCAAGGACAACACAAGTAAACACAAAATGCAATTTGTAAATGAAGGTGTTCATTATTAAAGGTGAAAAAAAATCCAAACCATCATGGCCCTGTGTGAAAAAGTGATTGCCCCCCTTGTTAAAACATACTATAACTGTGGTTGTCCACACCTGAGTTCAATTTCTCTAGCCACACCCAGGCCTGATTATTGCCACACCTGTTCACAATCAAGGCATCACTTAAATAGGAGCTGCTTGACACAGTAAGGTCCACCAGAAGATCCTTAAAAGCTACACATCATGCCGAGACCCAAAGAAATTCAGGAACAATTGAGAAAGAAAGTAATTGAGATCCATCAGTCTGGAAAGGGTTATAAAGCCATTTCCAAAGCTTTGGGAATCCAGCGAACCACAGTGAGAGCCATTATCCACCAATGGCGAAGACATGGAACAGTGGTGAACCTTCCCAGGAGTGGCCGGCCGCCCAAAATTACCCCAAGAGAGCAGCGACGACTCATCCAAGAGGTCACAAAAGACCCCACAACAACGTCCAAGGAACTGCAGGCCGCACTTGCCTCAGTTAAGGTCAGCGTTCATGCCTCCACCATCAGGAAAAGACTGGGCAAAAATGGCCTGCATGGCAGAGTTCCAAGGAGAAAACCACTGCTGAGCAAAAAGAACATCAAAGCTCATCTCAATTTCTCCACAACACATCTTGATGATCCCCAAGACTTTTGGGACAACATTCTGTGGACCGATGAGACAAAAGTGGAACTCTTTGGAAGGTGTGTGTCCAAGTATATCTGGCATAGAAGGAACACTGCATTTCATAAAAAGAACATTATACCAACAGTAAAATATGGTGGTGGTAGTGTGATGGTCTGGGGCTGTTTTGCTGCTTCAGGACCTGGAAGACTTGCCGTGATAAAAGGAACTATGAATTCTGCTGTCTACCAAGAGATCCTGAAGGAGAATGTCCGACCATCTGTTCGTGTACTCAAGCTGAAACGAACTTGGGTTCTGCAGCAGGACAATGATACTAAACACACCAGCAAGTCCACCACCGAATGGCTGAAGAAAAACAAAATGAAGACTTTGGAGTGGCCTAGCCAAAGTCCTGACCTGAATCCTATTGAGATGTTGTGGTATGACCTTAAAAAGGCCGTTCATGCTCGAAAACCCTCTAATGTAACTGAATTAGGACAATTCTGCAAAGATGAGTGGGCCAAAATTCCTCCAGGACGCTGTAAAAGCCTCATTGCACGTTATCGCAAACGCTTGGTTGCAGTTGTTGCTGCTAAGGGTGGCCCAACCAGTTATTAGGTTTGAGGGGCAATCACTTTTTCACACAGGGCCATGATGGTTTGGATTTTTTTTCACCTTTAATAATAAACACCTTCATTTACAAATTGCATTTTGTGTTTACTTGTGTTGTCCTTGACTATTGTTTAAATTGGTTTGATGTTCCGAAACACTTAAGTGTGACAAACATGCAAAGGAACAGGAAATGAGGAAGGGGGCAAACACTTTTTCACACCACTGTAGATGTCCACTTTAAGAGGAACTACAGTCATTAAAAAAAATGTTAAAATCAACAGCCAGAAATAATGTAGCTGTGACATTTAAGAAAGAGACACCAGCCCAGGAGTCCAGTGCTGTCATCACCCAAGCTGGTTCTTTACTGGTCTGCCAGTCGCTGGTGCCACCAACTTGACTGTAGGAGCCGACTTCCTGCTGTTTCACAGGCGCACATGAGCAAGATTGTGCTACTCTTCCAGACTGGTTCCCCAGCCTCCTGGGTCCTGTGATATGTCCCAAGGGGTTGCAAACAGTCGTGGGCTGTGCTTCCGTAATTCTCACCTATGCGAGAAATACGTAAATGGGAGTGGTAACTTGTCAAAAATGGTAGGGGAGGGGGAGGAGCAGGATGAGCTGAACTTTCACTTTAAAGTGGAGTTCTACTTTAAATGACCTCACAAAAGAGGTGCTTGCAGTTTCTGCAGAAAATAAAATGGGCAGTCTGGCCACACAATAACGGAAGACCAAATCTATCACTTTGGTGGAAAAACAGACCACTTAGTTTAATGCTAACATTTTTATTTGCTAATTGAACATTAAAGCGGAATTAAACCTCCGCCATTTTTTTTATTTTTATTTTTATCTTTATTTTTATTGGGCCACAGGAGCTTTTAGCCATAATGTGATAGCATGCACAGAATATTAGCACACTGGGGCATTCATAACTGGTAAGTAGAGCTGCATGTTTCTGGCCAAAATGAGAATCGCGATTTATTTTTTATTTTTTTTGCTTAGGAGAAAAAGATCACAATTCTTGCTGTATAAAAACTTTCACATTATAAGAAAAATTGGGCTAACTTTACTGGTTATTTTTTTTTTTTTTTTTTTTTGCATTTGAACACTGTTACGAAATTACAGTCTGACATAAAATATTGCAACAAACACCATTCTATTCTCTAGGATCGCAACCAAAAAATAAATATATATATATATATATATATATATATATATATATAAATGTTTGGGGGCTCTAAGTAATTTTTCTAGCAAAAAAAATGATTTTAACGTGAAACCAACAATTGTCAGAGAAAGGTTTAGTGTTTAAAGTGGAGGGCCACCCTAAAAAAAGTACATTAACATTCTTATAAAAATGTATTTATTTTTTCACACACCAGAAACCCCTGTTGCTACGCAGTCTTCCTAATCTGCCTCTTCCTATTCCGCGGCACTGTTTCTTCAATTCCTCCTCCTCGACTTACAAATCAGCTTGAGATTCAATCTCCAATTAGTCACCCGGGAGTGGTGGAAGGGGACCATGGCACCCAGTGAAAATCAGGGAGGCGAACAGGAGAGTGCATGGGTAATATGAAAGGAAATGCATGATGACAGAAAATGACCATCAAACTTAGAAAAAGAAAAAAGAAGAGAACACCAAAAATGAGGGTGTCAATGATACACCCAGGTGCTACTATCTGCAAAAAGAAGGTGGGGGTATACCTAAATGTAAAAGTGTGTATACTATAGTGTAGTATAATATTAGTACATTTTATTCATGAAACGCGTCCAGATAAGGGATGCCTTCTTTTGCAATACAATCTGGCTGTGATAAATGTCAGGGCTGGGCTCAGTCCTTCCTTCTCAGAGCTGGCTGCTGAGCTGTTGGTTAATTGCCAGCTCCTATCTCTCCACAGTTAGGGTCCTTTCACACGGGGCGGATCAGTTCTGATCCGCCCCGTGGATATCCGTTTGCTCAGCGGGGATCACTCCGCCGATCCCCGCTGAGCAGGGAGATGACAGGTCCGTCTCTGCATACTGCGCAGGGATGGACCTGTCACAGCGCCGCTCTCCCCTATGGGAGATCGGATGACGACGGACCGTCGTCACCCGATCCGATCCGCAGACGGATGGAAAAATAGCCTCCGTCACACTTTTTCGGATCGGAGCGGGTCGGATGTCAGCGCTGACATCCGACGCTCCATAGAGCTCTATGGAGCACCCGTTCAGGTCCGCCTGAAAAACTGCAGGCGGGCCTGAACGGGACGTCAGTGTGAAAGGGGCCTTTCTCAGCTGTTGATGATATCCTGCTCATCAGTCCTGCCTGCTTAAGCCGTTCAGCACAGTGGATCTCTGCCTTCAAGACTTGCTTTGCTGACATCCCTTCTGGCTCCAGATCCTGCTTGCTGTTCCACTACATTGATACCTGACTTCTGGCTTGGCTGACTATCCATTCCCGTTACTGAACTTTGGCTATGTTTTGACAACATTTGTTCTTTTTACTTTTATTATTAAACAAGTGTGATTTAACTGTACTTCTGTCTCGGCTTGATTTCATGGTTTATGACAATAAGTTTGTATAGGAGGAATTATATCAGCTTGATGCAGATTTTATATTGTATGTAATATATACTGTTATGTGTGTTGACTGGCTTGACAATACGTTTTTTATATGTATGTGTTAAGGTCTATCCAATAAATTGTTATTTTATCATCCATGTATCATACTGTACCTCATATAAATTGAGCAAAAGTTTTCTGTTTGTATTTTTTTTTTTTTTAGAAAGTTGGGATCTCTCCAGAGTCTGGACTTTTTCAGTCACGTCAGCCCAGGGGTGGACTGACAACTCATGGGGCCCTCGGGCAATAGGAGATTATGGGGCCACACAGTATGCACACACACACAGTATACAATCACACAGTATACACATACATGTACACACAGTATACACAGACATGTTTCTATTGGCTGAGAAGGTACTGGAGAGGTGGGGCAGCTATAATCTTGGGATTCTTTAGACCAAAAGGATGTCGGTAAGGGACATTTCAGAGACAGATGTAAAAAAAACACAGATTTTTACATACTGTCCCTAGTTTTTTACTGAGGCTGGCAAACCTGATGGGGCCCCCCTAGTGGCTCGGGGCCCTCGGCAGTGCCCGAGTGGCCCAATGGTCAGTTCGCCCCTGCGTCAACCGACCGCGGACTAAAGATGAGTCACAGGAGTGCAGAACAAGGGGCGCTCCTGTGATCCCCAGTAGAAGTGGGGCCCAAATAGCTTTAGCCCTAACTCCTTTAATACATATCTATGGGTTGTGGTGTGCTATAGCAAGGGTAGGTTTTTCTTTCACTATAGCGTTGGGGTGTCATCCAAAATAAACACCAAAACACATACCCTGTGTTACCACAAAATGTGTTAGCTTCGTTTACACCATGCACTGTACTATCTCCCAGCAATAATGGCTCAGTCTGTTCTTGACCACCTGGGAGTTGTGCTTTGTGTACTCTAGCTCTTCCTGTATAATGCTATAAAACAAAAAGAAAACCTACAAAACTGAAAGTGTAGTTCTAGGGGCCTGTAATATACCCAGGACCTCAAATGTCCATGTACACCTACACAGCTGATATGTCCACCATTGACTCCACACCCGGTGTGTCTGATAATGTACATACACCATTTCTATGCGTTGAAGATAACTGTCAGTTTTAAACAATCTTTCTTTTGAAATATCCTCAATATTATGTTATTTTTTTGGTGTACATTGAATTTCCTTTCACAGTTTTAAACTCTGTGTAATCTTTTGTAATTCATGCAGAAATCCCGCTGGTATAACTTTCATTCTTGCTGATCGGAGATTTACCCAGCAGAAGAAGAAGGGATAAAAGAAGTGTGAATGACCTTTACAGCGATTGATTGCTGCCAGAGGACTAAAGACACACTGTTATATCCTAGCACAAGATGATCACTGCTATAGATGGGTAATATAGTAAGAAATAAGTGGTTAAATCAATAAGATGTTCATGCATAATAATGTGAGAGTAGTGAGAAAAATTCAAAATTCTATACTTACCTGATGGTAATTTTAAATCCTGATACATAAGCATGACAGCATACACGTATAGGTTAGGCTTTTCCCCTCGCCCAATCAAGACTGGTTATACTATATAAAAATGAGTCGCCTCCCCCCAGGTGGCATCCTCATAACTATACTCAAATGCAAAACCCACAAGGGAGGAACCTATATGCTGTCATGCTTATGTATCGGGAAAGGGAAATTACCATCAGGTAAGTATAGAATTTTCCCTTTTCCTGACAGAAGCATGACAGCATACTTGTATGGGATGTAGCACGCCCACAAAACCCATAAGGGAGGGCCATGCTGAAGTGGTTTAACCAACATATCATTAGATTAATTTAGAAATTAAGTAAATTCCCCTGCTTCCAATGTTACTTGCTTAGCTTTACAATAGTCAAAAAATGGTTTATAGTATATGAACCTGGTTGGTATCCTGTAAAATGCTGGACCTCTGAATTTTGCCCATGAGTACGCCACCCATTTGGTAAAGTGAGCTCTGCGTTCTATAAGTCCCTCAGGATACTTTGACCCAAGATAATGGCATTTTCCTAATGGACAGTGAAATGTCTTCTTCTGATACCGCCAGGCCTGAAGAAGCCATTGTCTGACCTACTATTTCTTCCACATAGAGTCCATTACCCCAGCTTGTGGCAGCGGCGGATCCAGGGGGGGCAACGGGGCATTTGCCCCCCCAGAAAATAGTGAGCAGACTGTCAGTGGCTTAGGGGGCAGGCTGCTGAGCGGGCCGCGGGTGAGTGAGCAATGGGGATAAGGGGGCAGGGATGCAGGCTTCTATAAAGGTACAGGACCTTATCACTAGCTGGCCCCACCCTGTGCTCCCATCCACCTGGCTGTATCCACCCTGTCCTCCCCTCCACCTGGCTGCTCCCACCCTGTTCCCCCCTCCACCTGGCTGCTCTCACACTGTCCTCCCTTCCACCTGGCTGCTCCTACTCTGTCCTCCCCTCCACCTGGCTGCATCCACCCAGTCCTCCCCTCCACCTGGCTGCATTCACCCTGTCCCGCCGCCACCTGGCTGCTCCCACCTTGTATTCCCCTCCACCTTGCTGCATCCACCCTATATTCCCCTCCACCTGGCTGCTCCCACCCTGTCCTCCTCTCCACCTGGTTGCATCCACCCTGCTTTCCCCTCCACCTGGCTGCAACCACCAAGACACTGTGTATTTATGTGTGTGTGTGTCTATACATATATATATATATATATATATATATAATTGCATTTTATAGTTGGCCCCCCTACTTTTGTCCCTGTCCCAACATGTGCCCCCCCTAAATATGAAAGCTGGAGATGTCACTGTCTCACCGCCCCCTGCATCTCCGCATTTCTGCATCTAAAATAAAACTGCCAATACTGTGCAGGCGCAGGCAGCAGAGAGATGACATCATTACTCACTGCATGCCCTCACTCTGCGACAACAGGGGTACTGTCACTGGCAAGTGTGCATCTGGTGACAGGCGACTGTGGCAAGTGACAAACTGCATCTGGTCACAGCCGACTGTGGCAAGTGACAAGCTGCATCTGGTGACAAGCGACTGTGGCAAGCAAGTGACAAGCTAAGTCTGGTGGCAGGCGACGATGGTAAGTGACAAGCTGCATCTGGTGGCAGACAACAGGATCAAGTGACACGCTGCATCTGATAACAGGCAATGTAGCAAGTGATAATCCCCATCTGGTGGCAGGCAATGGTGGCAAGTGACACGCTGCATCTGGTGGCAGGTGACAGTGGCTAGTGACACGCTCATGGCTCCCACTGATTGTGCATTATGGTGAGTTGAACTACTTCATGATACATTACAATGTAATAGTATAATAATCATCCTGACACCATACAACCACGGTGCTGTGATTGAAGCGCAAACACCAGCCATTGCCCTGACAAATTGCCCACAAAAATGTTGGCAGTGCCCCTCCCGAGATTAGACTCTGGATCCGCCCCTGGCTTGGGGCACCGCAGACATTTCAATTTGGACATGCTGGAAGGGTGATGTCTTGGCCCGGAAGCAAGGATGCAGACCTTTGTCTGGTGCTAAAGAAAAAGAAACCAGAGCTACTTTGTTTGATTATGGTAGTATATCGCTTGACACTTGGATATCTGAAAACCTTCTCCCAGATGTGATAGTCTTAAGAAATACTGCTTTAGTGTCACTGAACCTATTGAGGAAGTCTTGTTCAGTAAATGGAAGAGTGGGACAATCTTCCAAACACTAGTTGCATTGCAAGTTTTAAGGGGAAAGGATGATCTGTACTGGCCTTTCGGAATTGGTTTCCCAAGCTGCGCGGCAGTCACTGGATCTCAGGAAGTGAGGACCTGACCAAGACTTGACTACCGCTCAACCCCCTATCTTGGATTACTTGCAGACATCTCAACCACATCAATACTGGGCACTTTCGCCCCCTTCCTTCCCGGGTCATGCTACGCTGTACCCAAATGAATTTTTTCATCATTTTGATGGCACAAAGAGAGCTTTCTTTTAGTGGTATTTATTCACGACTCCGTTTTTTTTTTTTTTTGCAATATAAGTGAAAAAAGAGCAGAAATTTGAAAAAATATATATTTTCTTTATTCAATTTAAAGAAATACAATAAAATCGAATTTTATCATAAATTTAAGCCAAAATGTATTATGCTACATGTCTTTGGTAAAAAAAATTAAGTGTATAATAATTGGTTTGTGTGATCACGGACAGATGTACACAAATGATCACAGACATATCTGTGCAGATAATCATTGGGACATGTGATTTTACTGGGACATATGTGGGGGACAGGTGTTTTGGGGACATTGTGTTTTACACTGTGTGTTGCTATGCTGGTGAACAGTGTGTAAAAATCTGTAAAAAATAGCTCATACACACTGATCACCAGCCGGCTGCAGCAATCCGCTCTCCTCTTCTCACCGACAACTAATGTGTGAGGAGAGGAGAGCCGATTGCCTAGCAACCAGCTCTCTGTTTACATCACGACAGCTGTGATTGGACCGGGAGACATGAGCGCATCGGGATTGCGCCGCTGCGCTCCTTCTGAGGGACGTTCCTAAACATCCACTCAGAAGGAGAGAGCGCCCACCTGGCGGTACATATGCAGTGGCCAGGTGGGAAGAGGTTAATCTTTACAGCTGGGAGCAGAGGATTCCATCCTTAACTTCTGCGAGATTTTCCATGTTCTAGTATACCTGGAGTTTACCGTAGGTTCCCCCGGATTCCACAAGGTTTCAAATACTGAAGGTGAGACTCCTAGATGAGTCTTCCTAACTTGGTCTCCCAGTTGCCAGATCTAATGTGGCTGGATTTGGATACACTTGGCTCCGCTGTGCAAAGTCTGAGATCTCAGGAAGAATAGGAGGTTCTTGGGCCAAAGACTGGACTTTGAGGACACCATGGCCTGTAAGGCCACCGGATCATTACTGGCCTTATCACAGCTGTAAAACTACAGATCCTGGTGAGGAGCTGGGAGATCATTGAGACTGGTGGCTATATAGGCTAACCTGCTGACCCAGCTGGATGTTAATAGGTCCACTGCTTCCACTTCTGAGAAGCTCCTCTTGCATGAATAACTTCCATTCCTGACCATTGAGTTCACTGCCAAGTTGAGATTCATTAAACTGCTTGTTGGTCTAGGGACTCACCCTTGACATCCAAGGCTTTGTATTTTACAATGTCTGAAAGGGAGTTCTGAGAAGCCAGAACACAAAGAGCACTGCAATGAGACAGATTCTACTGTTGGGAAACCTGAATGGAAGATACCTCTGACATGAGTTGAATAATCTTGTATTCCTTCTTGCCATGATGACAGGAGATTATCTATTGCCATCTGTATGGAGCATAACTGAGGCCTCCTAGGCTGTGTTGCCCAAACTTCACAACTTGGGAATCACTGCACCCTTGATGTTAGACCTCCATTGGCCTACGTCATTGACCTTGAGCTAGGAGGTCACTGAGGTGAATACCAAGATAATTAATAGACCTTGATGATTGGTATGCCTGGAAGCTGATGAAAGAAGACAAGATTAACTATCCTTAGCCACCATCAACGGGACTTGTCTCATATGTGGGATAATCTTCCCTGGAATAGGATGCAAATCTTCTATTAACTTCGAAGGCCAGATTATGATGTTCTCAATCTTCCAGTGCATCCAACTGACTGCATGGATTACTGAAGACTACTTCTTGACAATCTGAGACCATGGTATAGATCTAGGACTTGCCTCCACATAAGAACCTAATACTGTCACCCTCTGTAAGGGCAACTCTACAGTAATCTCCTGAGTGTCTAAAATGTAATTATTATAATGAGATTAGTTGGCCTTCCCCAGTTGATGATCTGTCCAGATTTGATCTGAGTCTGAATAATAATTCGCCCTGACTTGGAGGAGGGTGAGCCACCCACAGCTGTTGTCCAGTTAAGGAACCTGCAGCCTTTGCTTTGGCAAGATGGCCACTACTGGAAGCAATGTTCTGGAAAATGTTTTGAGTATGTGGAAAGGTCAAAGGTTGTTGAATGAACCTGAAGTGAAACACTCAGAAGCCTGAGTGTACTGAAGGGGGTATTTACACATCAGCTAGATCTAGAGAAACTGCAGCTGCTTTATCTGATGGTTTGAGTGATTGTTCTCAGTGACTCCATATGAAGTTTTTGGATCTACATCCTTCATTCCATATCTTAATTACATAAAGTGTAGCACTAGAATTGTCGGTTTCATGGCCTAAACTGAATTGGTGAAGACCTTCATCTGTGAAGTGTTCAGAGTGTCGGCTGAGTCCCCTCTTGCTCTTCCACTCTCGGAGAAGGTATAATTCATCAGGAAGTGTCACCAAGTTCTAAAGGAATAAGGCCACTTTTGTGCAAATAAATTTGGGGACGCAACGTCAGATGCCAGAGTTTCCTACCGATATTACACAGCGTGTAAGACTCACAGAACGTACGTTCTTGGGGGTCCAAGCTATTTGGTAAGCCTACATCTGCAGAGGTGGTAGTGTTGTCACACTGGTTGATATATGTTGCATCCTTGGATCTGGTGGTCTATTCATCTTTCATAAATTTTCAATATTTGGTTTATCACTGGGGACTTTTTTTGCACAGAAAAGGACTTTTTGCACAAATTTTATTTACCTTATACTTTCGCTTAATGTCAATATGTGTGTTTAATGTTTCACTACACGAGCCACATTATTATGAATTGTGTATGATACATGTTTGATATTATTATATATTCACTACACACATTTCACTTTTTCATTTATTTTTCGTTATATGATTGTTTGCTTGGCACCAATTCAGTTTAGGCCATGAAACGGACAGTTCTAGCGCTACTCTTTATGTAGTTACTTATTCTGAACAAAAATCATCTATTTTGTTGTGTGCGCTGCTATTTGATAGGTTGACAGCACAGTGTTTTGATTTTATTTTTCATTCCATATCTTGCCTAAAACTGTTTCTGACTAAGAACAATGGGCCGATGGTTCCTGTTGAACAGGATTTGTTAACATTTGCTTAAAGCCTTGATTGCTCTTAAGAACCATAGTGGGAATTATTAAAAGTACATATTCACCAGCACACCAGGAATCTTCCGTTGTTGTCCCAAGGTTTTGTTGCAGACAGATCACATCACAAGGACAAGTTCTGCACCGGCCCCACTGATCCTGAGCCTCCTGCCCAAATTTGCATTAATTTCTGCAATATAACACCTATATACTGGGCCCATTTGAGTAAAAAGGAACTTTTCTGCTTCTTTTTTTTTTAAATTTTTATTTATTAACAGTTTTTTATCAACACACACATATACCAACCCCCCCCCCCCCCCCCCTAATCCCCTGTGCAGCCTTCCGACCAATACTAAATCACATTCCATATTTCCAACTATAACAAATATTACATGTCTAAGACATCCATAACAGTACCGTCCAACCCGCATACAGAAAAATATCATACTCATATCACTCCCCCGCCCAGCATAGCAAGCCTGAAATCAAAAACCCAGCCCCAACACAATGGATTAATTCACAGTACCATTAGCATCTAGCCAACATTGCCACACTTTCTCAAATTTTTTAGGGCATCCCCTGCTCAAGTAAGTAGCTTTATACATTGGTAGCGATTTGTTAATTATACTTTTCCAGAATGACACCGTGGGTGGCTCTGGACTCTTCCAACACAACAGAATAGCCTTACGGGCATAGAACAAAGAAAGAGAAATCATAATTCTTTGTGCCCTTCTGGGCGCCAACTCCTCCACCAGCCCGAGTAAACAGATCGCTACCGTAACAGGAATCGGCACCGAAAGCACCGTCTGTATAGTGTGTGTCACCCCCTTCCAGAATACCTGTATCTGCTGGCACCGCCAGAACACATGGTCGAAGTCAGCATTATTGTCCGGGCAGCGCCAGCACACTGCCGTATCCGTGCCATATATCCCAGCTATCCTTGCCGGGGTATAGTACACCCTGTGTAAAAACTTAAATTGAATAAGCCTATCTCTGGCTGATACTAGCGTCTTAAATGGGTAATCCCACATATCATCCCAATCCTCCCCCCCGAAATCCGTAACCAATGCACTCCATGTGTCTCTACACTTTGTAAGCATTTTTGGCCTTTCCACAAATAGTTCTTTATAAACTGCAGAGAGGGGTTTTATCAGGTCCTCCCCTCGCAGCATGCTCTCCAGGGGAGACACACCCAGTTCCACAGCATCAGAACCAAACTGAGTAAGGAAGGCGTGCCTCAACTGGAGGTAGCGAAAGAAATACCAATTAGGAAGGGTATATTTTTCTCTCAGTTGATCAAATGTGTACAGTCTTGTCCCCCCCACTATATGTTTCAATTGTTTGATGCCAACTCTGGCCCAAATTACTGGATCCGGAATCGCACCAAAATGAGACAGTCTGGGATTAAACCAGAGAGGGGTGTCCTGTGACCAGCTCCCTGCCTCTGTTTTCATCAAAGCCTGTGCCTTATCCCACGCGCGTACTGTCATTCGCATGGAGGCAGTCATGGGTGAGACAGTCTGTGGGCCCCTATAGACTAGATAGGACAAACTCTCATAAGAACCTAGACGGGCTGCCTCCAATACTGTTGCTGAATCCCCAGCGTCCTTCGTCAACCAGCGCCTAACAATCACCATCTGTCCCGCTATAAAATATTTGAAAAGATCAGGTAGCGCCAATCCGCCCTGACCCCAGGGTTCCTGTAAAGTACGCAAACTTATCCTGGGATGTCCAGCGGCCCATAAAAAGGAGTTAAAAAGACTATTAACCCGTCGAAAAAAAGAACAGGGAATCCAAATCGGAGTGTTCCGCAAAAGGTAGAGAAAAACCGGCAGGATTTTCATTTTAAGTAGGTTAACCCTACCAATCAGAGACAGCGGCAGATGTTTCCATGCCTCCAGTTGTACTTTGACCCTGGTCAATAATGGTAGAAGATTGAGAGACATAAAGTCCCCCACTCGGGGTGATATATGTATCCCCAAATACTTAAACTCCTCCACCCAAGCAATGGGGACCCTGCTGGATGCAAGAGCCCTGGCACCCGAGTCAATAGCCATCACCGTGGACTTCTCCCAATTAACTCGGAGTCCGGAGAACGTGGCAAATTTGTCAAGCACCCCGAACACCGCTTCCAATGACGGCCCTGCATCACGCAAAAAAAGAAGAATGTCGTCCGCGTAAAGCGCAATGCATTCCCGGATGCCCCCTACCTCCAACGCCCCTACTTCAGATGACCTCCTCAATGCTATGGCCAAGGGCTCTATCGCGAGTGCAAATAAAAATGGGGACAGCGGGCACCCTTGGCGCGTGCCCCTACCCACAGGAAACTGAGAGGAAACTGAGGTGCCTATCTTTATGGCCGCTTGAGGGTTACTGTATAGTAAGGAGATCCAAGTCATGAAGATGTCCCCAAAGCCCATGTTTCGTAGAACTGCCAACATATACTGCCAGTCCACAGAATCAAAGGCCTTGGCCATGTCCAGAGACACCACCACCCTAGTACCCATCCTATCGTGTTCCATCTGCAAATGAGCAAACAGTCTGCGAAGATTTGTGTCAGTAGATTTTTGCGGTATGAAACCCGTCTGATCTATGTCAACCAAGGTGGTAATGACCTGGGAGAGTCTGGTAGCCAAAACCTTTGTCAAGATTTTTAAGTCCTGGTTCAACAGCGCTATGGGTCTATAGGATGAACAGGACAAAACATCCTTGCCCGGCTTCGGAAGAAGAATCACCTGCGCTTCAGCTAAGGAATCAGGGAGGCATCGGTGCTTGAGACAGTAAGAGAACAGGGTTCTAAGCCTAGGAACTAAGTCCTCCATATGCAGCCTATACCATTCAATACTGAAACCATCAGGCCCAGGAGATTTGTGAGGGGGGAAAGCCCTTATAGCTGCCTCAATTTCTTTTTCGTTTATGTCAGCCTCCAACGCCTCCCTATCCCCCACCGACAGCACAGGGATTTCAAGGGATGTCAATAGTGCATCCAATTCTTGGGAATCATAGACCGGAATAGGAGCATACAGTGTCTTGTAATATTCCACAAACGTGTCCATAATATCAGTAGGGTTAGTGAGTACATCCCCCCTAGCATTCCCAATACAGGGTATATTGGTTTGTATTCTCTGTTCTGCCACCAACATTGCCAGTAGTTTACCATTTTTATCCCCTTGCTCAAAAAGGGATTCTGCAGATTTTGTTCTAGAGGTATGTGTCAAGTCAGTGAAATGGAGTGCGAGTGTGCGCCTGGCCTCCAACAAGGCCTCATACGTGACATCAGACTGGTCGTTGGCGTGAGCCCGTGCACAAACCCTTTCCCTATCCTGCAGCTCCTGCTCTTTTTTATTATGGGACCTACGTGCCTGCTTAATGGCTGAAATATAATGGCCTCGCATACATGCCTTAAAAGCATCCCACACCACTGTGGGAGCAGCAGACCCTGCATTATCATTCCAATAGTTAGCATAATGTGGGGCCACCTGAGATGATACCTCCTCCACCTCTAACCAGCCCGGATTCAATCTCCATGCCCCTCCTCTAAAAACCGAAGGAGGAAGAATGTGTACCGAAAGCGGCGTGTGATCAGAGATGCCCCCTGCCAAATATTTGGCTCCACCCACCAACTGCAACATGGATGCATTAGCAAAAGCCAAATCGATTCTGGAGGAGGATCTATGCGTTTTGGACAAATGAGAATAGCATCTAGTGGAGGGGTTCTTCCACCACCATAATTCTGTGAGGGAGGCCGTAGCCGCCCACGCAGAAAGGTCAACCGATGCCACCCTAGACGTATTAGAGGAATCCAATGTTGCAGAGAGTATGGCATTAAAATCCCCTGCTATAAGAAGTGGAAGATGTATGTATGGTGCCAATTTGCCTAATAGATCATACAATATCTGTACTTGAAAAGGGGGAGGTATGTAAACGTTAACCAAAACCATCTTGCAATTACTGAGATCAGCAACAACAATCAAAAACCTGCCACCCGGGTCTGAGATGACATGATGAATGGTGCAGGGTACCGCTTTACTAATAAGAATAGACACACCCCTAGAATAAGTGGAGTATGTCGCATGCAGCGCCCTCTGTATCCAAGCTCTGCGTAAAGCCAGCACTCTGCTCCCATCCAGATGTGTCTCCTGCAGAAATACCACATGCGGAGTGATCGTTTTCAAATATTGGAACATTAAGGCTCTACGAAACTTGTCGTTCAGGCCTCGGATATTCCAAGATACCACATTAACCATAGACCCTGCCATTGTTACTCATCAACTTAATAAACATTAAACGGTACCCTTGTAGGGATAGGAGGAAATACAGTTGGTTATGATTTTCAGACATACAATAGATCTGCGAAATAACAAAAAAATTGACATGGAAGGCTGCACATACTAAGTAACCTAACCCCTCATTCCCGTAAACTCCCTGCCGCTGTGTAGCAAACCAAAACAACAGGTACACGCAGCTTTTTCCCAAACCTTGTCCAAAAAAATTCCTGAAGGGCATGACCATACTACAGGTCAAACGAACCAGCGTTCCCAAAAAAGAAAAAACACAGAAACAAAGAGTGCAAAAATTTTTAACTTGCATAAACACAGTGTCCGCGTCCATAGAGCTCCCCGATGCCTGTCGGCGACCCGTAACTCACCCAAATGGGCAGCACAAGGTGCGTCCCTCCTCAGTCCCGGGCTTTGTAGGTGTCCCAGTGTGATGGAGAAGCATATGACACAACAGGAGTCCCCCGGAGGTGCGGACAGAAGGCACCCCTAAACTTGAGTATGAAGGAGAAGTATAACCATATCCCACTTCTTCCCCCCCCCCCCCCACCCTGGACAGGATAAGTCAAAATATTCTCAACTTTAAATACCTAGGGGAGGTCTCGGGGGTACTCAAACTGGAACATGAGTAACAAACCTGATGAAGGGAAACCAGAAAAAAACCCCAGCAGCCGCCGAGGCTGCAACTGGACAGGTGGGCCCAAACAATTATCTCAGGGACAGCAACCAGGAATCTGCCTCCGCAGGAGAATCAAAAAACTTCACTGAGCCTTCATGCTGGACCCGTAGGCGACTAGGATAAAGCATGGAGTATTTCAGATCCCGTTCCCTCAGCCGTCTCCTGATATCCGTAAAGGTTTTGCGTCGTCTCTGGAGATCCGCCGAGAAGTCAGGATAAAGATGTACCACCGTATTCTCAAAGGGCAGAGTTGGATGTTTCCGAGCCTCCCGGAGGATGCGGTCCCGGTCCCGGTAATTGAGGAATCGCACAAGGAAGGGCCTCGGCGGGGCCCCTGAGGTACCCCGACCCGTTGGTACCCTATGTGCCCTTTCCACCACGTATGTAGGAGGTACCTCAGTCAACTTGAGAAGAGTCTTAAAGAAGGCCTCCGCGAATTTGGCTGGGTGATCCCCTTCCGCCCCCTCCGGGAGACCCAGGACCCTGACATTATTCCTTCGCATGCGATTCTCAGCATCATCGGATTTGGCCACTAGCGATTGCACAGTGCGCTGCAGGGTATGAATGGCGTCATCATGGCGGGCAGTAATGTCCTCCGTGGCAGATATTCGCGACTCAGTTTCAGAGAGTCTACCCCTAAATTTGTCTAGGTCTGCTCTGATGAGATTGCATTCCTCCGCTAGATGATCAATGCGGACCAACAATGAGGTTCTGCTCTGTTCAATTGCCGCCAAAATAACAGTGGTATCATTCGCTGGCGGAGTCACCGCCTGCTCCATGTCCGCTAACAGTGCTTTAAATTGATTCAGAATGTCACTGGGGCAAGGTGCAGGCTGAGTGGAGGCCTTCTTAGATGCAGATTTACTTCTCGATGGCATGAGCAAGCAGACCAACAATGAGCAGGATGAAGTTTAAAACAACAGGGTGTTCCCCTTTAAGAGTTCACAGCAGAGAAACACAGCCCATAAGGAGATAAACAGGGACTGTTTCACAGCAGGCCACCTTGTCCCCTATGCAAAGACACTGCCCGGCAGAGCTGGATCCTGGCCCCAGAGATAGGACTCACCTCCCCTCCTGGCAAGGTAGGATGTCTCCACAGGCCTCAATAAGGCACCGATTTGCGGCGGTATGCTGCCGGCCGCGGACGGCGGCAGCCAGCTAATCGTCCGTCCCTCCTCACAACCGCTCCTCCACAGGGGCTGCCTCGGGCACGCGCGCACTCCGTGGCCCTCCGCGCCGCGATCGCCGCACTTTAGAGCGGTCTTCCGGAGGCTTCACCGTTCCGCACAGGCCTCAAGATGGCGGCCGGCCGCACCAGGCTGAGTAGGCCGCGACTGCAGTTTCCGCACGGAGGCGCTCAGCCCAGCAATAACCCGCTCCTCCGGTACTACGGATGCCCTGAGAAAGGCAGGGGAACTTTCCAGGCTCCTCGGGTCGCCGAACAGGGAGGATGGCAGAGGATTCTCTATGAGGATGAGCGGAGCTCTACAGCGGCACGTCCTCCCTGTTTCACATCCGGACACGCCCCTCAACTTTTCTGCTTCTTGAGAGGAGCTGATTTGAGCTTAGGCAATCAAAGACGATTATGGATCTGCCAATCTCTTCTATAGCGCTTCTCAGGCCCCATCACCAACTCTTTGTTCTGGGCCATGGTGACTAGCCTAAGGGCTTGGTTCCTGATCTAGACATCACTGATTCCATCTTAAATCACATTAAATTCAACAGAGAAGAGGTTTATGCCATTAGTGGGTTAAGGAAAAAGGGATTGAATGCTGTATATGCAGGATTCCCACATTGTTACTTCTAGGGTCTATAGAGCTCATATTTGCAAATATGGCATAATGACTTCAATCTATCACTGAATAAGGATGTAAAAAGGTGGTGGTGCCTTCTTTTTTCTCACATCCTCTTAAAGACCATGACAGCCAACAGAAACTTCTATAGCTGCACTTCTGATGTACCCAGGCTAGTCCATCGAAACCGGTCAGGTGTAACAGTTGACAACACCATGGGCCTCCAGGCTAAGGTAACCTGTTTGACTATCTGCTGTGTATTTTGAATGGTATCAATTAAGTTATAATCTTCAGCAAATAATTTCAGTTGGAGAACAGTATTAATGTTGTTTATGAACAAAAAAAGGAAACGAAAACAAAAAAAATAACAGCAAGTTAATAAATAAATCCAACACGCTTCTTCTACATTAGCCAAACTGCTCCTGAGCAGAAATAGCTTGTTCTTTGTTTTTAATCCCGGCCTTCTTTAAAAACTTGGAAGTATTTATTTATTTATTTATTAAGGTTTACTAAAGGAGAAGAGAATGTTCACTTTGCAAAGTGAATTTTCAAAACATTCACTAATGTAAGTGAAAAATACTGTACCTAGCAAAGTGAACATATTCTACTTTTTAGGCAAAACAGTCAAACTGTTTCAAACTTAGCTAGAATAGTGTTTCTCAACTGGGGTACCATTTGGGATCCCCAGGTGTGCTGCAAGCACAGGACCCAGTATGTCCTGATCTAGCATCATGAGTTGCCATGGTGTTGGTGGGCCAGTCTTCAGTAGCATAACATCTATAGATGCTCTAGGGCCATGGTATTCATGTCAGTCATTGCTATGGAGTTGGTGGCTGGCGAGCCTGTATAATTACACAGCATGACGCTGATCCATAGTTACATAGTTAGTAAGGTTGAATAAAGACACCAGTCCATCCAGTTCAACCTGAGTGAGTGTCTACAATTGACCCTATCCCTGTATTTTGCACACTCACATCAGTCCCTACCCTCAAGGAGCCCACAACCCAAGGTCCCCATTCATATACTAGGGCCAATTTTGGACAGAAGCCAATTAACCTACCTGCATGTCTTTGGACAGGTGGTATGCAGGCCTGCCTCCTGCATTTAGGAGAAGGGAAGTCCACCTCCTCAAGACCTACTCCACCTCCTGCCCTCTGCCACATTATTGGAACCAAAGTTTAAGGCTTGATGTGAAGGGGGGATGTGTGATTATGGGGCTCTGTGATGGGGGGACTGTGTGACTGGGGGCTCTGTGATTGGGAGACTGTGTTAATGGGGGGACTCTGATGTGATGGGGTCTCTCATGTATAGAGGTACTCTGATATATAGGGAGGTCTCTGATGTGATGTGATGAGGAGACTCCGATATGAATGGGGGTCTCGGGGCAGCACAGTGGTGTAGTGGTTAGCACTCTCACCTAGCAGTAAGAAGGGCTGCTGGTTTGAATCCCAACCACGACACTACCTGCCTGGAGTTTTCATGTTCTCCCTGTGCTTGCGTGGGTTTCCTCTGGGTACTCCGGTTTCCTCCCACACTCCAAAGACATGCAGGTAGGCTAATTGGCTTCTGTCCAAAATTTGCCCTAGTATATGAATGGGGACCTTGGAATGTGGGCTCCTTGAGGGTAGGGGCCGATGTGAGTGTGCAGTGTACAGGGATAGGGACAATTGTAGAAACTCAATCAGGTTGAACTGGATGGACTGGTGTCTTTATTCAACCTTACAAACTATGAAACTATGATGAGGGTACTCTGATGTGATTGGGAGTTTCTGTTGGCAATTTCATAAAAGTGGTTATGTGCATCATCCTAAGCTCTGGTGTCCCATTGATAAGTAGCATTTACATTTTTTACCTTTTAGACAGAGATGCCTTGAGATTTACTTTTAAAGGATGCCGTGACTGAAAAAACACCTTCTGCCACATGTAAAAGTTATCCAGTGGCTGTATAGTCACTTGGATCACTTTTACAATATTCGGTATTGCTGGTTGAAAAAATAAATTAAAAAAAAGATACCGGGTCATGACTGCAGTTCCAGCCATGACCCTGGTATATCCACTGAAACAGGAGGATGTATGGGTAAGTCCTAAAGGCAGCAAGTGGCTAAACTATAGCCAGCAGGCTTAGAAGGGCCAAGAAGAGGGCTTTTGGATAAGCCAGTCCCCTCACTATAAAAGGGCGAGCACAGCTGTCACTGAATCAGAAGCTGTTGTAAGGAGAGGATAGGGAAAGTGAACAACCTGCATTGGAAGAGATAAGGGTTAGTTGTGAAACTAGCTATAATTTTGAATGCTAGCTTTTCTGGTAATCAACCCCTTTGCTGCCTCTAATTCTTATATTAGGGCCTTTTTGTCTTTCATTTTATTATTTTATGGTTTATTGCTGCAAAGCTTAAAGTGGATGTAAACCCAATGTCATCCTTTCTAAACTACTGCCATAGGGGTTATCTAGAAGGACATACATGCCTCCTGCATGTATCTTTACCTGTCAAATGTCTCCCCTCTGTCTGTTATGAGACCCGAAAACTGCATATTCTGTAGGTGGGTCTGTTGTCTGGAGCTCGTTGGGTGGAGTCGTGATGTCTGTAGACGCCCCACCCACCTCTACACTCCCCTTGTCAATATGCATATTCTCCTGTGTATTTCTTACACTGAACTTCTGCTATGATCTCTAACATCCAGTGAAAAGACAGGAAAGTAACCACATGATTTCAGCATGCCAAATCATGCTGAGGTGGGGAACATCCAATTCTGGCAGAGCAGCAGAAGAAAGGAGTGGGAGGGAATTTAAAAAATAATGCATGTCTCTTAGGCTTGTGCACGAGATGTGTAAATCACCTGTCACTCACAGCAAGGGGGAGGATTTGACAAAGTTTTTCTCTGTCAAGAATTATCTGACTGAACAATAAAAGAACAGAAAAGAACAGAAAGAGGATTGCTTAGAGCTGAATTAACTCTTTGTGGCAAGACTGGGCTCAAATGTTAGGAAATCTTATACTCTACATTATGACATAAAAAAAAAAAAATAATAATAATAATTTATGTTTACATCCACTTTAATAAAAAAAAAAAGTTTGGTGGTACTTTGAGGTTTCTACTTATTTTGGGGAAATATTGATTTTTAGTTTATGTTGATATGGCCTTTACTTTTTTTTTTTTATTCAAGACAAACGTGGGCTTTTGTTTATTGATGATTTTGTGGAGTGTTCATTTTCTTTGGGGATTTCTTAATTTTTATTTTATGTAGGGACAGTGAGTACCTAAACCACCTCAAACCCCATAGATAAAATGAAAATTAGGCATTCACCAGTTGGGCTTATTATCCTTGATTAAAACTATCCTGCTTCTGGCCAGTTTTCCACTTTTGTATCCTCTGCAGTATCTTAATTCTTGTTATAAAACCCCTGCCTGTGCTGTTTGTCTCTGGCAAAATTGGGCCTAGTCTTGCACTTAACTTCTATTGCTGCTGGCCAATTATATACTGTTGTATCAACTGCGCTATCTTGATTCTTATGCTAAAATACCTACCTGTACTTTTTGTCAGCAAATGTCCCACTGCTGGTAAATTTGACTTTGCTGTATCCTTTACCTGTATCCTCTCTTACCTTTTTTTAATGCGTTTGAGGCTGGATTCACATATGAGTCGCATGCGGTTCACAGCAGGGGTTCAGTGTGTCCTGGTTCACTGTTTCAGGTCCGATTATGTCTTCCATGGCAGTACCCAGCTTCCCATATAATTTTTGTCCGTAGTTTGCTTATTACTATTGCTAACAGGATCCCCCCTTCCCCTAAACTCACCACTAAGTTTGGGTTCATGGAATTTCAAACCTGATTTAACAAACCTCTGGTGCATCTAAATGCAGACCACATTCACTCTTCCCTATTGTCCACGAACAGAAAGTAAGAAACACAGAAATAGAACAGAGATGCACATCTACAAACAGCAGTGAGAGAGCAAGTGGCAGAATAACTTCCTCACAATGTTAAACACCAATGCATTTCGATAGGTAAGTCATAGGAATATACAGTATAACAACATATCAAGTTATCACAATATTCCCTTTTAAAGAGAAAACCTTGAGAGAAACAGTGACTAGTCCTCTTCACATCATCTATACTCCCAGATACAATCTTTCTTTACAAAATGTTGTGGTGGCTTAACCAAAATGTTACTTGGAAGACTTTCTTGGAGCCATAAAATTTGGTTGGCATGGATGATTACCCCTCTATTCTAGCTGGTCTTCTTGGTGGACAACTCTAGGAATGAGGAGTATAACATGAGCTTATTTTTGAGCCTTTTTTACCTGGTGACTGCGCTATACAATGTTTACCTTTTGGGATATTTGTTGTACAGAATTATAATTTCTGGATTCAGAAATATAACCTAATTGCTGGATTCTAGGGATGAGCTTCGTGTTCGAGTCGAACGCATGTTCGACTCGAACATCGGTTGTTCGTGCGTTCGCCGAATTCCGAACGTTTGGGCCGTTCGCGGCAAAATTCGTGTGGCCCACAATGCATTGCGATGGCGCAATGCATTGCTGTCTCACGATTGGCCAAGCATGCACTGTGACCCCGCATGCTTGGCCAATCGCAGCGCCAGTAGCGAGGAGAGCAATGGTTGGCCACAGGCATCCTGCCTGTGGCCAATCATAGCTCAGGCTGTGTAGTGCACGCCCCACACTATATAAAGCTGCCTTTCAGGCGGCCTCGTGTAGTGTTTGTTAGCATCTGAAGCAGTGGGTGTTCTGTGTACCTTCAACACAGTTACACACCAATCGTTTTTGGCTGATTTACTATTTTGCTCTTGTGTAGTGGTTACTGTCTGTGCCCTGACCGCAGTATACACCACTATATTCACCTCACCTATATAGCTAGTGATCTAGCTTTAATAATAGAGCTTGCAGTCAGTAGTGTTAGTGCGTGCTGTCTGCGTGCTCTGTACCCAGTACATACCACTATATACACCTACATAGCTGTTCTCTATTTGAGCCCGATTGTCATTTGCTGGAGTTATTGGAAGTTGTGTGTGCCTCCAGCACAGCACAGTATACATCTGTATATACCCCTTTAACTCTGCTGTTTTCTGGTTATTGTCTGCGTGCCCTGACCGCAGTATACACCGTGATATTCACCTCACCTATATAGCTAGTGGTCCATCTTTAACAATAGAGCTTGCAGTCAGTAGTGTCACTCAGGAGATAGTGCGTGCTGTGTGCCTGCTCTGTACCCAGTACATACCGCTATTATCCACCTACATAGCTGTTCTCTATTTGGGCCCGATTGGCATCTGCGGGAGTTATTGGAAGTTGTGTGTGCCTCCAGCACAGCACAGTATACATCTGTATATACCCCTTTAACTCTGCTGTTTTCTGGTTATTGTCTGCGTGCCCTGACCGCAGTATACACCGTGATATTCACCTCACCTATATAGCTAGTGGTCCATCTTTAACAATAGAGCTTGCAGTCAGTAGTGTCACTCAGGAGATAGTGCGTGCTGTGTGCCTGCTCTGTACCCAGTACATACCGCTATTATCCACCTACATAGCTGTTCTCTATTTGGGCCCGATTGACATCTGCTGGAGTTATTGGAAGTTGTGTGTGCTTCCAGCACAGCACAGTATACATCTGTATATACCCCTTTAACTCTGCTGTTTTCTTGTTATTGTCTGCGTGCCCTGACCGCAGTATACACCGTGATATTCACCTCACCTATATAGCTAGTGGTCCATCTTTAACAATAGAGCTTGCAGTCAGTAGTGTCACTCAGGAGATAGTGCGTGCTGTGTGCCTGCTCTGTACCCAGTACATACCGCTATTATCCACCTACATAGCTGTTCTCTATTTGGGCCCGATTGACATCTGCTGGAGTTATTGGAAGTTGTGTGTGCTTCCAGCACAGCACAGTATACATCTGTATATACCCCTTTAACTCTGCTGTTCTATAAAAAAGGCATCTGCAGGAGTTAGTGGGTGTTGTGTGCCTCCAGCACAATATAAACTACCCAACTACTGTTTTACCCAACTCCCTTCAGGCCATTACCATGTCTGGAAGGCCAGCAAGGAGAGGCAGACAGGCGCGAGCCGATAAAAGAGGGCAAGCAGGCTCTGTGTCTAGAGACAACAGTGCTGGTCGTGGACGCGGTGCATTGTCATCAGCACGTGGCCATGGGACATGCTTGTCCTTCTTTTCTGCAGCTGGACATGTTGAACCGCAACATGCCAACGACTTGGTAGAGTGGATGACCAAGCCCTCTTCATCCTCCTCATCCTCTCTCACCCAGTCTCAGGGTAGTAGAAAAGCAGCTGCCAACACATCGTCGTCCCTCCTCTCAATGTCATCATCAGTGACTCCTTCCCTAGACCCACCACGTCCTCCTGAGGAGTCTCCTGAACTCTTTGAGCACAGTGTTGGGTACATGCTCCAGGAGGATGCCCAGTGTTTGGTGGGCTCTGATGATGACACTCAGCTAGAGGAAGGCAGTAGCGTGAGCACAGAGAGAGGGGATGCTCAAGAAGGACAGCAATCTGGCAGTCATGTTCCACAAGCTGCAGCATACTGCCAGGTTTGCTACAGCGATGAAGAGGGAGGGGATGATGAGGGCACTGACTCCACGTGGGTGCCTGGAAGGAGGGAGGAGGAGGAGGAGGAGGAGGAGGCACATGTCCAACGAGGCAGGATGCCCTCCGGGGGCCAGCTTAGGGGCAGCACACCGACTGAATCACACCGCAGAGCTCCGCCTGCGCAGAGCGCTTCCTCTGCGCAGAGCGCTTCCTCTGCGCGTTATTCTAAAAGTTCTTTGGTGTGGGCCTTTTTTGAGACGAGTGCATCAGATCGCACCGCTGCTATTTGCAACATATGTCTCAAGCGTATCTCACGTGGCCAAAACATCAGCCGCTTGGGCACCACATGCTTGACCAGACATATGTTGACCTGCCATGCAGCTCGTTGGCAAGCATACCTCAAAGACCCACACCAAAGAACAAAGCGGACCTCTCCTTGCTCCTCATCAGCTGGCATCTCCAACCCCACTAGACCTTCAGTCCTCTCTGAAACCTGCTCTGAGAGGAATGAAGGTGTAGAATTAGGTGTGTCACAGCCAAGTGCTTCCGGGCACTCTGCTAGCAGTACACCCACGTCCGATTATAGCAGGCAAATGTCCCTGCCCCAGCTGCTGGACCGGCGGAAGAAATTTACTCCCAGCCATCCACATGCCCAGCGGTTGAATGCTAGCTTGGCTAAATTGCTAGCACTTCAACTGCTGCCTTTTCAGTTGGTAGACTTGGCCCCCTTCCGTGAGTTTGTACAATGTGCGGTTCCTCAGTGGCAGGTCCCCAAACGCCACTTTTTCTCACGGAAGGCGATTCCGGCTCTCTACCGGCATGTGGAAGGCAATGTCCTTGCCTCGCTGGACAGGGCGGTCAGCGGTAAGGTGCATATTACCGCTGACTCATGGTCCAGCAGGCATGGACAGGGACGTTACCTGTCTTTCACGGCCCATTGGGTCACTCTCCTGGCTGCTGGGAAGGATGCAGGACAAGGTGCAGTAGTGTTGGAGGTTGTTCCGCCACCACGCCTCCAAAATGCTACTATTGGTTGTGACACACCTCTCTCCTCCACCCCCTCCTCTTCTTCTTCCTCCATGGCCTCTTCCAGTGCTCTGTCCTCAGAACCAGCGGTGCTCCGTAGGCGTTGCAGGGGCTACGCAAGTACGCAGGCAAAACGATGCCATGCCGTGCTTGCGCTGGTTTGTTTGGGGGACAGGAGCCACACTGGGGCGGATGTTTTGTCAGCTCTGCAGGGGCAGGCCGAGAGGTGGTTGACGCCACGCCAGCTTAAGCCAGGAATGGTGGTTTGCGACAATGGCACCAACCTCCTCTCCGCCCTCCGACAGGGACAACTGACCCATGTGCCCTGTGTAGCTCACGTCCTTAACCTGGTGGTGCAGCGGTTCTTGGGCAGGTACCCCGGCTTACAGGATGTCCTGAAACAGGCCAGGAGAGTCTGTGTGCATTTCCGCCGATCATTTAATGCCTGTGCTCGGCTGGCTGAGCTCCAAAAGGAGTTGAACCTGCCCAAGAACCGCCTTATATGTGACATGCCCACCAGATGGAACTCAACATTGGCCATGCTGCAGCGGCTGCACACGCAGCAGAGGGCCATCAATGAGTACCTGTGCGACTACGGCACCAGGACAGGGTCAGGGGAGCTTGGTTTTTTCTCACCACGCCAGTGGGGCATGATCAGGGATGCATGCACTGTCCTGTCACCGTTTGAGGAGGCCACAAGGATGGTGAGCAGTGACAGTGCATGCATCAGTGACACTATACCTCTTGTCCACCTCTTGGAGCATACGCTGCGTGGAATAATGGACAGGGCACTTGAGGCAGAACAGAGGCAGGAAGAGGAGGACTTCCTTGCCTCTCAAGGCCCCCTTTATCCAGACAGTGTTCCTGCTGTGCCACCCATCACACAGGAAGAGGGTGAGGAGGAGGAAGAGGAGGAGGAGGATGATTGTGTCAGCATGGAGGTGGAGGCTGGCACTCAGCATCAGCAGCAGCAGTCTTATAGGGATGATTTACAGTCCCAAGAAACACGTGGACTTGTACGTGGCTGGGAGGAGGTAGCTGTGGATCATGTTGTCCTTAGTGACCCAGAGGACTCCGGACCGAATGCCTCAGCTAACCTACGCTGCATGGCCTCCCTGATCCTGCAAAGCCTGCGGAAGGATCCTCGTATTCTTCGGATCAAGGAGAGGGACCATTACTGGCTGGCCACTCTCCTTGATCCACGGTACAAGGGTAAGGTTGCCGACCTTATCTTGCCATCGCAGAGGGAGCAGAGGATGAGACATCTCCGAGAGGCCTTGCAGAAAGCTCTGTGCAACGCGTTCCCAGAGACTGGGAGGTCACAAACTCCTGGTCCTGGACAACGTGTTGCTGAGGCATCAGTCAGAAGGAGCGGTGGAGAAGGTGGCCGTCTGACTGATGCTTTCAGACAATTTTTTAGTCCGCAGCCCCAAGGTATGATTGGTTCCAGCACCCATCGCCAGCGTCTAATTTACATGGTGCAGGAATACCTAGGGGCAAGGTCAGACTTGGACACCTTTCCCACTGAAAATCCTCTGGCTTACTGGGTCTTGAGGATGGATCACTGGCCAGAGCTTGCACAGTATGCAATTGAGCTACTGGCCTGTCCTGCATCCAGCGTTCTTTCGGAACGCACCTTCAGTGCTGCTGGTGGCTTTGTTACCGATCACAGGGTGCGCCTGTCCACCGAATCAGTTGATCGACTGACCTTCATCAAGATGAATCAGTCTTGGATCACCCACAGCTACCAAGCACCTGAAGCTGATGTAACCGAATAATTTTTTTTGAAATACCACATCCCTTCAAGACTGCCTATGCTGATGCTGAGTGACTGTCCTGTTATGTTGATTGTCTATCCTCTTCCTCCTCCGCTGATATGTTGGAAGAACATTTTTGGTTCTGGGTGATGCCAGCAGCCCAATTTTTCTGCCCCTGTTTAACAGGGGCGTTTAAGTACAATTTTTGATGCAATGCTTTGCAGCAGGGCTAATTCCTGCAATAAAACTAGAGTATATGGCAGAGGTTGCAGTGTGATGGCACCAGTGCCTAAGGCCCAATTTTTCTGCAACTGTTTAACAGGGGCGTTTAAGTACAATTTTTGATGCAATGCTTTGCAGCAGGGCTAATTCCTGCAATAAAACTAGAGTATATGGCAGAGGTTGCAGTGGGATGGCACCAGTGCCTAAGGCCCAATTTTTCTGCCCCTGTTTAACAGGGGCGTTTAAGTACAATTTTTGATGCAATGCTTTGCAGCAGGGCTAATTCCTGCAATAAAACTAGAGTGTATGGCAGAGGTTGCAGTGGGATGGCACCAGTGCCTAAGGCCCAATTTTTCTGCCCCTGTTTAACAGGGACATGTAATTACAATTCTTGATATAATATTTCACAGGAGGGCCCCTTCCTGTGCCCACCCAGAGTAACTGTGAGGACTTATAGTGTTGTGGCACCAGCACCACAACCACCAAAGGTCAATTTTTCTACCACTGTTCAACAATGGCATGTAATTACAATTCTTGATATAATCGTTCACAGCAGGGCGCTCCAGCGCCCACCAAGAGTCACTTTGAGGGCTTACAATGTTGTTGCAAAACCAACACCTTGTTCCGCCATTTCTGCAGAGCATATAGGGCAGGCCCCTACTTTCAAACATCCAATTTACAAACATCTCCTACTTGCAAACGGAAGGAGACAACAGCAAGTGAGATGAAAAAAGATGGACGACAAAACAAATTATACAGGGGTGATAACCCTTCCCTATGTTTTCCAAAAAGCTTAAAAATATTTTTTTTGACTGGAGCTACACTTTAAAAATGTACCAGTTGAAAATTACAAACAGATTCAACTTAACACAACAAACCTACACAGTCCCTGTCTTGTTTGCACCGCCTGTATACTTCTGTTCTGAGTATATAGGGCCTGGGGGCCACACGCATTTCCTTTTTTTAATATGGGTACAGGGTTCCCCTTAATATGCGTACAAGACCCAAATAGGCTGGTAATGGGCAGGGAGGGCTACCCATGCCATTTTTCTGAATGATTTTCAACCATATTGCAGGAACCAGATACAACATTAAAACCGCAAGCAGTTTTAAATGGTGTTATTTCCGCTTAATGTCATTTTGTGCAGGGACTGTTCTAAACACGGGAAACACGTGGCACTTCACAGGCATACTACAGACACCCACCAGGCACCATATTTAAAGGAATATTTCACTTTTTTTTTTCACTTTAATCGTCATTAAAATCAGTGCTCCCACCAAAACGGTAGTTTTTAAAACTTTTTTTTGCAGTAACCCATGTCCCCTGAGGCAGGAGGCAGGTCGCCAAACCCTTTTTAGGACAGTATCTTGCATATTAGCCGTTAAAATTAGCACTTTCCAATTCGAACGTTCGAGTCCCATAGACTTCAATGGGGTTCTAACGTTCGTACCGAACGCGGGGGTCGTTCGCAAGTTCTGGTGCGAACCGAACCGGGGGGTGTTCGGCTCATCCCTACTGGATTCATACATATTCCAACGAACTTTATATCCCTGGCACTTTTCCTGTTGCTTATTTACAGTTTCCATACAGCTGCCGAGTTTATAATATCTATCATTTGGATTGCAGATATACACAGTATAAATGGGAGCAATTCTATGGATATAGAATGTTCCTGCTTTCTACATCATGAATTTGTGTCTGCCTATTTGACCAGCTGAGCACCAACACATGGAGAGCACTACTTGGCAGGAATTAGAATTGTTACATTAGATATCTCTGGCGTGTGTTTACGTTTGGTGCTATTTTACATCTTTATGAGTATGTCCTCTGCGGAAGATGGTGCGCGTGGTTTTGAACATAATATACATATAGAGGCTGCATTTTTAGAACATGATGTTATATGTAAATTTTTCTATTCCAACATACAGTATGCCTTCATACAGTATGCCTTGGGTCAGCAGTCAGTAGATCATGATCTACTAGTAGATAGTGGCCAGGTGATGGTAGATCGCAGTCTGGAATTGTTGTCCCGCTATCCCAGAGCATCAAGTGGAGCACAATGCAGAGGGACTACTTGTAAAGTTGGAGCTGTAGTAGGGAGCAAGAGCCGCATAAGCTGATGCCTGTTGTGTAGTGCTGGCTCTTGTTGGAGTGATACCAACTGCTCTCCACCTCTTATTCTGGCTAGTGGTCAGCAGAGTGGTGGCATCAGCAGGAAAGAAGAGATCTTCAGGTCAGTGTGAAGCAATGGACCGGGCATAATAGTATAGGGCTGCTTTCACACTGATGTGCTGCTGTTTACCCTCACCGTGGGTGCAGTGCAGTGTACCTGCAGCTTTCCTGCACTTAGCCATAGAATTCTATTATATCCTGCAGAGTTTTGGTGTGCTTTTAAGTGCATCAAATCTGCATGATATAATAGAACTCTATGACAAAGCGCAGCTAACCCAGGGAAGTCGTAGATGTGCTGTGCTGCACCTGCGGTGCTGGTAAACTGCAGCACATCAGCATGAAAGCAGCCCTATAGGGGGCTCAGAATAGTAAGGGTTAATTGACATTTGTAGTTTGGAGGGAGAGTTCTCCTCTCCCCCTCCCTCCTTGCAGTCTTCTGGGACACGTCACAGCAGACTGCGCATCATCGGCTTTTTAGAGAGATGGGGAGTCGCGCCATGTCCTAGGAACACTGCGCGATCACCACCCTGCACGTCCCCCACGGGTGTGCAAGAGCGGCCATTCTGGGGCAACATCATATGACGTCCATCCAGAACGAGAGCCGCATCACTCCTCCGTCATTTGACGCTGGATGGGGGCAAGTGGTTAAAGTTGAGCTCTAGGCAGATGTAAAAGACACAAATGAATGCAGCTTTTTATCCAGCTATGGTTTTTCTTGATGTTTTTTTTTTCATGTGTCAATAAAATAAATGTGAAGGATGCCGTTTCTGTCTTACCTTTTACCCTACTTTCTAGGTGTTTTTTTTACTTTTCTGCAGTTTGGTGGACAGGTTCTCTCTTCTTTTTTTTGATTATTATTATTATGTAGAATTAATATTGTGCCAACAGTTTTGTGTATTAAGTGGTAGAAAGGGTAATAATTGTGAAGGAATGAGTTAAAGCAGTAGTATATTGCAGCTTACCAATCACTAGCTGTGGTGGCTGCATTATTTTTCTTTGTTTTTTTTTTTTTCCCCCTCTGTTTTCACTTGGTGATCTAGCCAGTAACACACCCTCTGTATTAGAGTGCACCCAGTCTGGATGAAGGAGCACAGGGGCACCTTTGGACAGCAGCATTGTTAATCTGGGAGGAGAGGAGTGTTAGATACACTAGCAGATTTAGATATACTAAACACATAGCTGAATTCCAGCTAATACTTTATAAACAGTTAAAGCAAGAAGTTTTTTTTTTCACTTTTGGATAAGGATTTTACATAAATTAATAAAAGCTGATCATTGTAAGCACCTCAATCAGTGGTAAATGGTTTGTCTCAAACTTGTAACCATTACATCTGCTGGACAGCTCTTTCTTTTGAAAAAAACATAGATTTACTGGAACACCAGATGAAAATAAAGGAAAGAAAGCCTTAAAAAGAAAACAAAGCAGCCACCACATCTATGAATTGGTAAGCTGCAATATAATAAATGTTTATTTTATTTTATTTAATACCACTTTAAAGGAAATCTATGATCACAGCATGTATTTGTTTTTAAAAATTGTAATAGCAATACAAACAGTAGTTGATAATCCATAATACCTTCTCTGCCATTTACATTCAAATCCTAGGGACTACATATCCATGGGCGTCCGCAGAACTTTTTTCGAGGGGGGGGGGGGGGCATCATTTTAGGGTCACCCATGCACCGCCCCTTTTTGACAATGTAATTATCACATTATCATGGTCAGACTGCAGACGTAGTACTGTCCCTAGGATAAGTAATGGATAATGGCCAACACGCCCTCTTACCAGACCCAGCGAAACTACAGCAGTGATCCCTCCGGCTGGACAATCGCTCACTCTGGGTTCCCCGGGGGTGACTCTGGTCAGTAGTGTAGCGTATCTGTACCCTGGTAGTGGCTCAGTCTTTCTCCCTCTGGTGGTGCTGGGCAGCGTGGCTTTCTCTCTGGCTTCTGCCCACCACACTCCTTATTCTTTGCCCTGTAGTGCTCTCTCCCTCAGCTTTTTTCCAGGCTGCAGTCTCTCAATCTCTCTCTTGATCGAGCTGTAGCCTCCTCCCTGTGGAAAATTGGGCCGCCAATCTTTGATACTACATATTCCATGTTGCTCTCCTCTACTAGTCTCCTTTGATTGGCCCTCAGTTATGGCCAATAGGAAAGGAATGGAGCAGGCAGGAAGCTCGGCAGGGAACCTGGTAAGAGCCGCCATCTCTTTTCCCTGATAGCCCAGAGCTCGCCTTTCTCCTGTCACAATGCCGCTGAGTTCTCTGCTGGACTGAGCAGGGAAAAGAGCCCAAAGTCACACTACACTGATGAAGAGGCTTGACAGCACCTTAATGGGGACACCCCATTGGTGGGTGGCACCCGGGTGCGGGCTGCCCGCACCCCGATAGCGACGCAACTGTGCTGAATCTAAGATCTGATCCCTTATTCCAGAGGGGGGCACTTGACCCCCCTTGCCCCTACCTGCGGACGCCCATGTACATATCCCACAGTACATTGCTGCCTGCAAGCTGTGATTCCTGTACTGACTCCACCCCCTGAAACCCCTCCTTTCTGCTAATTTGTGCATTTGTATTCAGCCCCCCTGAGTCAATACTTTGTAGAAAAACATTTTGCTGCAATTACAGCTGCAAGTCTTTTTGGGGCTGTCCCTACCTGCTTTGCACATCTAGAGAGGGACATTTTTTCCCATTCTTCTTTGCAAAATAGCTCAAGCTCTGTCAGATTGGAAGAAGAGTGTCTGTGAACATCAATTTTCAAGTCTTGCCACAGATTCTCAATTGGATTCAGGTCTGGACTTTGACTGGGCCATTCTAACACATGAATATGTTTTGATCTAAACCATTCCATTGTAGCTCTGGCTGCATGTTTAGGGTCATTGCTGGAAGGCGAACCTCTAACCCAGTCTCAAGTCTTTTGCAGACTCTAACAGGTTTCCTTCTAAGATTGCCCCGTATTTGGCTCTATCCATCTCCCCATCAACTCTGATCAGCTTTCCTGTCCCTGCTGAAGAAAAGCATCCTCACAACATGATACTGCTACCACCATGTTTCACAGTGGGGATGGTGTGTTCAGAGTGATGTGTAGTGTTAGTTTTCCATCACACATATTGTTTTGCTTTTATGCCAAAAAGTTCAATTTTGGTCTCATCTGACCAGAGCACCTTCTTCCATATGTTTTCTGTGTCCCCTACATGGCTTCTCCCAAACTGCAAATGGGACTTCTTATGGCTTTCTTTCAACAGTGGCTTTCTTGCCACTCTTCCTTAAAGACCAGATTTGTGAAGTGCACAACTAATAGTTGTCCTGTGGACAGATTCTCCACCTGAGCTGTGGATCTCTGCAGCTCCTCCAGAGTTACCATGGGCCTCTTGGCTGCTTCTCTTATTAATGCTCTCCTTGCCCGGCCTGTCAGTTTAGGTGGAGGGCCATGTCTTGGTAGGTTTGGAGTTGTGCCATACTACATTTTTGGATGATGGATTGAACAGTGCTCTGTGAGATGATCAAAGTTTGGGATTTTTTTTTTATAACCTAACCCTGCTCTAAACGTCTCCATAACTTTATCCCCAACCTGTCTGGTGTATTCCTTGGCCTTTACGATGCGGTTTGTTTACTAAGATACTCTAACAAACCACTGAGGGCTTCACAGAACAGCTGTACAGGTGGTCCACGGGTTACAAACATCCAACTTACAAACGACTCCTACATACAAACGGAGAGAAACAACAGGAAGTGAGAGAAAATCTACCCCTAGGAAGAGAAATTCATTCCTTTAAGAGTTATCATGGGAAAAAGGTGTCTCCACTGAAATTGTATCCACAATCCTTATTTCTACAACAATCCAAAATTTTGGTACAGAAAGTGAGGGGAAATCTTCTGAACATGGACATAGACAGTAAAACAAATATTACAGGGGTGTTAACCCTTCCCTGTGCTACTCAAAAAACTTAAAAATATTTTTTTGGCTGGAGCTACACTTAAAAAATGTACCTGTTCCAACTTACAAATTCAACTTAAGAACAAACCTACAGACCCAATCTTGTTTGTAACCCGGAGACCGCCTGTATTTATACTGAGGTTAAATTACACACAGGTGGACTCTATTTACTAAGTAGGTGACTTCTACAGGCAGTTGGTTCCACTAGATTTTAGATAGAGGTATCAATGTAAAGGGGGCGGAATACAAATGCACGCCACACTTGTCACATATTTATTTGTAAAAAAAAAATGTTGAAAACCATTTATCATTTTCCTTCCACTTCACAATTATGTGCCGCTTTGTGTTGGTCTATCACATAAAATCCCAATAAAATACATTTACCTTTTTGGTTGTAACATGACAACATGTGGAAAATTGCAAGGGGTATGAATACTTTTTCAAGGCACTGTATATTAAAATGACAAAAACAACCAAAGCTCGTTTCGCTATACTTCTGCGGATCACAGGAGTGAAGTTCGTTCTGCACTCCTTTGACTCGTTTTCAGCACAGCGGGCTGAGATCTGCTGTCAGCCGATATCATAAAGGCAGTCCAGGCTCTGGCAAGATTGTGACAATGAACTTGGAATCTGCCCACCTGCCTGGACCGGCATCCGTCTCAGCCTCTCAGCAATCTACTGAGAGGCTGAGCCGGCCGCTCCCTCCACAGCCCAGCACTCCAGTGAGTGGGGAGGGGGGGGGGCAGAGCAGGGAGCTGTTGACTTACAATCACCAACTCTCTGCTCGGGGAGCTGTGAGAACCGAGCGATTGGCGGTGTTTGATCGCTCAGTTCTCAGTGTTGGAGCTGGCGGGGGACATTGTACCAATGCTGCATCCACCTAGGTAAGCATAATGAAAAAAATATATTCCCATACTTCTCTTTTAAAACAATGCAGTTGCTTTTAAGAAAAACATATTCAGTGTCTCCAAAATAACTGCCTTATGCTGGTGATTAGTTTGCCTGTATCATATTGAAGAGGCTCTCCTATAGGCAGTGAAGAAACCTCCATGCTTCTGGCTGCCTAGAAAACTATTTTATTTTTTATTTTTTTATTATTTATTTATACAAAACAGTATGACAAATGTGAATGATTTATTTGCAGCAGATGTATTTGGCTGTGTCACAGGAATAGTCTATGAGCAGTGAAAATTGCTCACTTAATGGAAGGCATTCTGTGTAGGAGTCAATAACAGGTCACACCAATAGCCTGCATTGAATATTGGATGGCTTGTGGATAGAAAAACTGTTTTCTCTGAATGATTTTCACTGTATTAACAAGCGTGCTTATTTATGAGTGAGCTGTGTTCTGCTGCAATATATGATTTGTTTTTAGAGCAAAGTGATATGATAGCAGTTTGCAAGCTTTAAAAAAATAAATTTAATAGATGTGTTTTAAATGAGTATGAGAGGAAATGGTGATTAGGTGTCCGTGATGTAATTGAGTCAATAGCTTTAAATACAGCTAAACAGTACATTGCTGTTAGTGTTCAGATGTAATATTCATAAATACATGCAAATGTCTCATAATGTTTATTTGTACAAAATAACTGGCATAATAATTTTCTGCAGTCAATTAGGTTCAATGTGGGCTTTTAAGCAACAGCAAATTTAAAGGACCGTTTATAGGAACTGTTTATTCTGACAATTGATGTACATGCTCTTGTAATCCACATTCTACCTAAACCTCCTTCCTTGGTCGGGGTTCCCAGTACAAGCTAAATTATAGAACCTTCATAAATCCCTGATTCCTTGGCAAATAGAGCAAAAGAAAATTCTCTCTTGAGTTGAGGATAAATCTAACAGCAACACGCCTCTGAAAATGAAAGGGTAAGATGGAACCCTTTCACTGAATCTTGCAACCTATGTGCCCCCTCCTCTTCCAATCCGCTTCATACCCCCCTTTTTTATGTTAATAGTCCCCCTGTTCTTTTCTACCCTTGCTGTCCTCTGTGTGTCTTCATGAAAAAACTTCAGACATCCAAAGAGTCAAGCCTTCTACACACGGGCGGAATATCGGCAAAAATCAGCTGGTACAGTAGATACCAGTTGAGAATTAAGAAAAAGAAGCTGCACTGAAAGTCGTAAAATTATGTGATATACATGGGCGTCCGCAGGTAGGGGCAAGGGGGGTCAAGTGCCCCCCCTGGAATCAGGGATGAAATCTTAAATTCAACACAGTTCCATCCCTATCGTGGTGCGGGCAGCCCACACCCATGTGCAACCCGCCAGTTGGGTGACACCATCAAGGTTCTGCCAAGCCCCCCTATCAGTGTAGCGTGACTGCGGGCTCTTTTCCGTGCTCAGTCCAGCAGAGAACTCGGCAGCGGTGCTATCAGGTTTACCCCGGTCACCCCCTCCTTTCTCCTGTCAGGGAGAAGAGACGACGGCTCTCACCAGGTTCCTCGCCCAGCTTCCTGCCTGCTCTGTTCCTTCCCTATTGGCCATAACTGTTCCTGCCCACTCTGTTCCATCCCTATTGGCCATAACTGAGGGCCAATCAAAAGAGACTAGGAGAGGAGAGAATCATAGGACATGTAGTCCCAAAGATTGGTGGCCCCATTTTCCACAGGGAGGAGGATACAGCTTGATCGAGAGATTGAGAGACTGTAGCCTGGGAAAAAAGCTGAGGGAGAGGGTGCTACAGGAAAAAGAACAAGGATTGTGCTGGGCAGAAGCCAGAGAGAGAGAGCCACGCTGCCCAGCGCCACCAGAGAGAGAACTACACTGCCCCATGCCACCAGTGAGAGCCATGCTGTCCAGCACCACCAGAGAGAGCCATGCTGCCCAGCACCACCAGAGAGAGAAAGACAGTCACTGCCAGGGTACATACATGCTACACTACTGACGAGAGTCGCCCCCGTGGCGCGTGAGTGATCTTCCAGCCGGAGGGATCACTGGTGTTGTTTCCCTGGGTCTGGTAAGAGGGCCTGTTGGCCATTATCCATTACTTATCCTAGGGATTGTACTAAGTCTGCAGTCTCTGACCATGATAATCTGATAATGACATTGTCGAAAAGGGGCGGCGCATGGGTGACCCTAAAATTTTGCCCCTCCTTGAAAAAAGTTCTGCGGACGCCCATGGTGATATATGCTCATATACCATAAATGGTGCTAAAATAAATAATTTTCACCGTGAAAAAACATATTTCCCACCACGTGTACAAAAATTATTGATATTGCAAACTTAAATAAAAAATGATGATAAGAAACAAATGTATATATTCCAAAATTGAATGAGAAGCCGATGGTTAAATGTAGAGGCAGGAGGATAAGAAAATAAAACTTCAGTCCACTTAGGTGACACCGCACAAAACCCTCAGAATATGAAGCAAGTGCACCAAGGAAAGAATCCTCCACCACTAGATCCAGTGAGGCTTACCAGCTAGCCAGATCTCTTTTTAGGGAGATCAAACGTGCCTGCAACTTTAACCCCCAATCTGGACCTCTGTATCAAGATACACCACAGGTAACTCCAATCTGTATATCTCCTCCTTAGAGCGTCTCTCATCCCAGCCACATCGATTTAATGGGATAAAACAAACAGAAGAGATCCCATAGCGTAACTCCACAAAAGACGTGTTAGTCTGTACAGCCCGCAGCCTCTTGAACACGGATTGAATGTCCCTTACCAGATACCAGTTGACATTTGTCCCATGTGTCCTTGTTTGGTAAAGAAAAAAAAATTTCACAACTGGCTTCTGTCAAACAAGCTTGCTGGAAAATAAGCAGCCGATCGGCATCCGATCAGCGCTCTCAGCCAATGGCAGAAACAATGAGATGAATCGTTGCTCCATGTGAATGTGATGATCGACCAAAGAGGAAGGGCTGGGTGCTAGTCCCGGCTCGCAACCGTGGGCATATGGACAAAACAAGAAAGAATGGCTGCATACCAATTCCATCCAATCAGTGTTCTCAGCCAATGGCAGGAAGAATGAGAGGAATCGTTGCTCCAGGTGAATGTGATGATCGACCAAAGAGGAAGGGCTGGGTGCTAGCCCTGGCTCGCAACCGTGGGCCTATAGACAAAACAAGAAAGAATGGCTGCACACCAACGTCCATCCGATCAGCGTTCTCAGCCAATGGCAGGAGGAATCACTACTCCAGGTGAATGTGATGATCAACCAAAGAGGAAAGGCTGGGTGCTAGTCCTGGCTCGCAACCGTGAGCATATGGACAAAACAAGAAAGAATGGTTGCATACCAACGTCCATCCGATCAGCATTCCTTGCCAATGGCAGAAACAATGAGAGGAATCACTGCTCCAGGTAAATGTGATGATTGACCAAAGAGGAAGGGCTGGGTGCTAGCCCCGGCTCGCAACCGTGGGCCCATGGACAAAACAAGAAAGAGTGGCCGCACACCAATGTCCATCCAACAGCATACCTCCCAACTGTCCCTGATTTTGAGGGACTGTCCCTGATTTGGAACAAAGCCCCTCTGTCCCTCTTTCCTCCTCCATATGTCCCTCATTTTGGTCTGATCCATAGAGTTGTGTATATAAAATGCACTTTTTAATCATTTAAAAAGTGTTTCCCAGTGCTAAACCTTTCATCCAATTTCTAAATTGCTGCAAAAATTAGTAAATTGTAAATTTCAAAAGCCAATATAAAGGAATAGTAGTGGTAAAGAAGCACTTGTGGGTTTAACTATACATATATATTTTTTGTATTATGCGCCTTTTAAGGGGCGTTGCAGTGGGTGTGTCCTATGCCTACATACTTTTGCTAATGGGGGTCCCCCCATTCCAATCTCAAAAAGTTTGGAGGTATGCAACAGGTTTATTGAAAGACTGCCACCAGGACTATGACAACGGACCAAGAGGTGACGTGTTTCACACATACATTGTGCTTCTTCAAAAAACCCTCAGCCAATGGCACACTGCCGTACTGCCTGCGTACCCAAGCATTGGCGGAAGCCACGGGACATTGAGTCGGCCGTACCTGCAATCAGCTCCCGATGTGTCTAATCACAGCGGGAGTGGGCCGCCAGTGATGCATGCGTGCTCCAGATCCGGAAGTGCAGGATCACGTACTAGGTACCTCGCCACCGTATATATACAGTTTACAGTCGGCAAACGGTTAAGAACCTTTAGACTTCCTTTATCCTGTTGTGTTAAGATGCATTTTACTGTGTTGTCTGCATCAGTCTGCCCCAGAAGATTTGAATCCCTTCCTGACCAGAGCACTTTTTGCTATTTGGCACTGTGTCACTTTAACTGACAATTGAGCAGTTGTGCGACCTTGCACGCAAACAAAATTGAAGTCCTTTTTTTTCCCACAAATAGAGCTTTCTTTTGGTGGTATTTGATCACCTTTGCAATATTTTTAACTTTTTGCTATAATAAATATCCCACAAAAATATATAAAACAAACAATTTTTTTCCTCAGTTTAGGCCAGGCGTGTCCAAACTTTTTTTTCAAAGAGGGCCAGATTTGATGAAGTGAACGTGCGAGGGCCGTCCATTTTGCCTGACATTCTTTGAACCATTAAAATTCGGTCTAAGTGTGTTTTTTCGAGCACTAATACACTGCCCAACAAGAATTCTCTTGCCTTTGTGGGCTGCGTGTGAGTAAAGAGATGAGCTCAGGCGTATTATTTGGATATACCGTATTTATTGGCGTATAACACGCACCTTCACTTTAAGCCCTTGTACACACGGACCAAATTTTCCAGCTTGGCTATAAAACTTTCCGACAACATGATCCGATCGGACCTTGTCCGATCATGTGTAGAGAATTCTGATCGGACAAAGTGCCACGCATGCTCAGATCAAATTCCTACACCAAAGCTATTGGCTACTAGCCTGAACGTAGTCCCGTCGTAACGAAATAACGTAATCACGTTCTGAACGATCGGATTTTCCGACAACTTTGTCCGAGTGTGTATGCAACAGTTTCGGACAAAATCCGTCGGACAAAATCCGACAGATTTGGTTGTCGGAATGTCCGACCGTGTGTACAAGGGCTAAGAGGGAGGTTTCAGGAAAAAAAAAAAGAAATGCAGCCCCACCATTGCCAGGACTCACCATTTGCCATCAGTGCAGCCTTGGAGGGGACATGGAGGGGGCAGGACGAGCGCCAAAGATATCCTACAGGAGAATCTCCTGTTTACACAGCGGTCTCTTTAAGTGAAAGTCCCGTCTCCTTTGATGAATAGAACAGTCGTCCAATGGCAGCGCCGGAGACGGAACTTCCTCTTAGAGTGGCTGCTGGGTAAACAGGAAATACTCCTCCTGTGTGCACGGCGCTTGTCCCGCCTTCTCCCTCTGGGACAGCCAGACTATATATCTTTTGTAGCCCTGGCGCTGGGAGATCGTCGGGGGCCACAAAAGATATATATGTTTAGATAACTAGGCGAGCCGTTCTAAACCGGGCCGCAGGCTGGACTTTGGACATGACTGGTTTAGGCCAATATGTATTCTTTGTAAAAAAGTGTCTACAAAATAGGGGATAGTTTTATGGCATTATTATTATTATTATTTTTTTTACTAGTAATGTCGGCAACCTGCGATTTTTATCGGGACTGCGACATTATGGCGGACATGTCGGACAATTTTGACACATTTTTGGGACCATTGGCATTTTTACAGCGATCAGTGCATTGACTACTGTAAAAATGTCACTGGCAGTGAAAGGGTTAACCACTAGGGGGTGATCAAGGGGTTAATGTGTTCCCTATTGTGTGTTCTAACTGAAGGGGGGAGGGGACTGTGTAGGGGAGATGAGAGATCACTGTTCATACTCTGTATAAACTGTGACAGTAGGAGATGCTGTCAAGGTAAAATTGAAAGTTTGGGGGACACAGGGTATGTATATTTGCTTGGTGCAGGGCTACAGAGCATAAATGTGGACTGGAGAAAACTGCTTTTGCAGCTTTCTCCAGGTTTTGGTATTCAGTCATGGGGCTCTGTAGTTTGGAGATTCCATAGTATCTTGGGTGGGATGGGCAGGGCAGGACTTAGGGTGGTGGGGGCCCCTGGGCTTGAGTCACTTTCAGGCCCTACCTTCTATACATTACTTTAAATAGAACAGAATGATACATACACAAGCTATATATTAGAGCTACACAATTCTGGATAAACTGATAATAAAAATAGAGATCACGATTCTGAACAAACAACTAAACAAAATTACATAAAATTAATTTATGTTAATTGCTGAAGTCTATTAAAAATTATCTATCTGAATTATTAAAAAAAAAAATTGGGTTTGAATGAATGAGTCTATATAGTCCTTAACCACTTCCCGACCAGCGCACGACGATGTACGTCGACAGAATGGCACGGGCAGGCATATTGGCGTACAGGTACGTCCAATATTCAATGCCGCCCTGCCATCGGGAGCGCGCCGCCGGCGGTGCGCTCCCGCGCTGGTCGGGACCCCCGTGAGTCCGGTCGCAGGACCCGCGGACTCGATCGCCGCAGGCATCCCTGCGATCGTCTCACGGAGCGGCCGAATGGAGGAAATGCTGTGTAAACAACATTTCTCCATTCTGCCTAGCAACTAGTGATGCTGATCTCTGCTCCATGTGATTGGAGCAGAGATCAGTGTTCACTAAATGAAAGCCCAACCCCCCCACAGTTAGTAACACACCCCTAGGAACACTTAACCCCTACACTGCCACCCACTGGTTAACCCTTTCACTGCCAGTGTCATTTACATAGGAATCAGTGCATTTATATAGCAGTGATTATTGTATAAATGACAATGGTCCCAAAAATGTGTCAAAAATGTCCGATGGGTCCCCCACAATGTCGCAGTCACAATAAAAATCGCTGATCGCCGCCATTACTAGTAAAAAAAAAAATAATAAAAAATTATTAATAAAAATGCTATAAAACTATCCCTATTTTGTAAACGCTATAACTTTTGCGCAAACCAATCAATAATCACTTATTGCGATTTTTTTTTACCAAAAATATGTAGAAGAATACGTATCGGCCTAAACTGAGGGAAAAAAATGTTTTTTATATATTTTTGGGGGATATTTATTATAACAAAAAGTAAAAAATAATGCGTTTTTTTCAAAATTGTCGCTCTATTTTTGTTTATAGCGCAAAAAATAAAAACCGCAGGGGTGATCAAATACCACCAAAAGAAAGCTCTATTTGTGGGAAAAAAAGGACATCAATTTTGTTTTGGAGCCACGTCGCACGACCGCGCAATTGTCAGTTAAAGCGACGCAGTGCCGAATAGCAAAAAGTGGTCTGGTCTTTGACCAGCAAAATGGTCCGGTCTGCAAGTGGTTAAATAGCCCCAAATATGTATAAGAACAGTTATTAGGATTGCTCTGATGGCTGCAACCTGGAGAGCGAAGCACAGCTCTATAGAACAGAAATAGAAAAGATCAAGGTGCACCAGACTCAGTGCAGTATTCAATAACTTCTGTTTAATTGGACAAGACAAAACAGCCAAATGGCTACTCACAAAAGTAGATAATATATAAGCGTATAAGCGGGGGATAATGTACTGGTATTCGTCCTGGGTCCACGATGTAAGCGATCATTTTCAGAGACACCACAGGAGGATGGTGAGAAGCGGTGGTGGTGGTAGCTCTTCTCCGTTCTCTGTATGTCTCCAGTGACGTTGTGGCCAATGAGACGCGCATTTCACAGCATCCGCTGTTTCATCCGATCTAGCTGACCATTCACAAGGTCAGATATATATACACACATGCTTAAGGGAAGTGGCCGGATGTGCGGAAACAACCATATACATAATAAACAAGGTAATAATTAAAAACAAACCAGGAGATTGATAAAAGCAATACAAATGTCCCACACTCCCTCTGGATGGACTGATGTCTTTATTCAACCTTACTAACTATGTAACTACTGTATATACTCGAGCATAAGCCAAGTTTTTTAGGCTTTTTATCCCCCCTCGGCTTATACTCGATTGAGCCGTACCTTTCATTGCTAAATAAGCGTGCGTCTCCCGCTGTGTTATGCGGTCTGTTTGGCCGTCCATTGTAACAAAGCCCCGCCTCCTCCTCGTCTGTGATAGAGGAACACCAATACAATGCTGGGAAACTGTATCAGCGTTGCGTCTATCACAGACGAGGAGGAGGCGGGGCTTTGTTACAATGGACAGCCAAACAGACCGCATAACACAGCAGGAGACACAACCTGCTTTAGTAATCAAAGGTACGGCTACAGATGGGCACAGTGAGACTGCAAATGGGCACAATTGGACTGCAAATGGGCACAGTGAGGCTGCAGATGGGCATTGTTTACCCAGTAGCTGCTGCATTTTCCCACCCTAGGCTTATGCCCGAGTCAATACGTTTTCCCATTTTTTTGTGGTAAAATTAGGTGCCTCGGCTTATATTCGGGTCAGCCTACAGTGGGTGCCGTCGATATTGTGTCAGTCTCACCGCTGTTAGTGGCGAGATTGACAACTGCAAGCCCGGTCGCAGAAGCTAGCACTGAACTATGATGCTCCTCCCACTCGCCGCCCCCAATACATTCCTATGGATGTGCGGCATCTCGTGGGGGCCGCGAACGCAAGAAGCACAGCTCGCAGCAATGATTTCCAGCGCGATCCCATCACAATATCGGCGGCACCTACTGTATACTCGAGTATATACGGTATGCAACTATTACTATATGTCTATTTTCTCTGGGTCATTTTGCCAGATTTGTTTGACTTTTTTGTGAATTTACAAGCATAGCCATCATTTGCTGCAAACCTCCCAATCACTCCAAACATAATACACTGTACATGCATGTCACAATGGTCTAATTCAGGGGTCCTCAAAATACGACCCACGGGCTGGATCCAGGTCCGCCAGCGTGATTTACCTGGCCTGCGGACTACCCCTTTAGCGTCGCAGCAATCCCCCTCCCCTCTGCTACCTTTATCACACAAGACAAGCAACCTGACCGGTCCGGACAAAGACCCTTATCCGAGCATCCTCTGGGACTGTGACATCATAATGGGCGGGGACATCATCCGGTGATGTCCCTATATAAGTCGCCGCACGGCGCGTGTCCGGTCATTGTGACCGGAGACAGCGACGAGGCAACATCTCCAGAAGAAAAGAGAAGAGAAGAACAGAAGGCCAGAAGACAGCGGTGACAGAAGACCGGGCCACTGCTTGTAAAAGAGCTAGAAGAAGGCGCGGTGGCCTGGCAAGAAGAACCGAAGAGGGGGACAAGACCCCCGAAGAGGGGGACAAGACCCCCGAAGTCGGAAGAAGAGGGCGGCGGCGGCGAAGAAGAAAGCCGGGCTCCTCCACTAGTAAAAGAGCTAGCAGAAGATAGCGGAGGAGTCCGGCGAGAAGACCCCCCAAGACGGAAGAAGACCCCCGGAGCTGTACAATCAACTATTTTAACCCTGTGTTGTGTTTTTTTTTTTACTTTTTTTTCACAGGTGAATGGGTAGGGGTACACTGTACCCCATACTCATTCACATAGGGTGGGGGGCCGGTATCCGGGGCCCCCTTATTAAAGGGGGCTCCTGAATTCTGATAAGCCCCCCGCCCGCAGACCCTGACAACCAACGGCCAGGGTTGTCGAGAAGAGGCCCTTGTCCTCATCAACATGGGGACAAGGTGCTTTGGGGTGGGGGGGCACGCGGCCCCCTTCCCCAAGGCACCACCCATGTTGAGGGCATGTGGCCTGGTACGGCTCAGGAGGGGGGGGCACTCGCTCGTCCCCACCCTCTTTCCTGTTCGGCCGGGTATCATGCTCGGATAAGGGTCTGGTATGGATCTTGGGGGGGACCCCCATGCCGTTTTTTCGGCGTAGGGGGTTCCCCTTAAAATCCATACCAGACCTAAGGGCCTGGTATGCTCTCGGAGGGGGAACCCACGCCAACATTTTTTAAAATAAATTTGGCGTGGAGTTCCCCCTTGAGAGCTCATTCTCTGATTGGCAGCGGCAAAAGTCACCTGGCCTGGGGCGACTTAAAGTCGTGTTGTAAGTCGCCCCAAGTCGTGTCCAAGTCGTGTTCAGGTCGTGTCCAAGTTGCCTCCAAAAGTCGTGTTGAAAGTCGTGTTGCCCCTGTGTGAACGGACCCTAAAGATGTTTTGTATTAACTTACTTAGTTGTGTTTGCTACACCACATGTGTCCTGGGAAAGCATGCAAAAGAAAACCCCCCAAAAAAATGTGCGTAATAAATCTGTGTGTAATTGGAGGGAGCCCACCCCTCCTTAAAGGCACAGGGGCACACTGGGCAACCAGCACATAGCACAATGGCAGAAAAGGTGTCCAGGGCATCCTCAATATCACATCAGAAACAAACAACTGGCACTGCCCCATCTATACCCTCCAGGGTCACCTGCCCACTATCCATCCATTAGAATGCATGTGATTCCACTGTGGAGACTCTCAAAGAATTTCAAGAGTTAGGACTGCAGATAATATTGGGGTGCCTTGGAACGGCTCTGCAGCTTACACATGTATTTGCAAATGTGTGCCAACTAAACCCCCGTTTTTCACACAAACTGTTACACAGGATAATTTGATTGGTTGCAGACTGCTTGGTGAGTTGAGCTGGGAATTTTCTTTGGTTTTATTTTGTATGCATTGCCCTTCCATGTGCTCCTTGCAGTGGCCAGTTGTTTGGTCCTGTGAAAGCAGCTTCCCTTTGACTGGTATTCTAGTCATCTTTTTTCTTTTGTAATAATACCAAAAGTATTGGTACGCCTGTCTTTATACACACATGAACTTTAATGGCATCCCAGTCTTAGTCCGTACGGTTCAATAGTGAGTTGGCCCACCCTTTGCAGCTATAACAGCTTCAACTCTTCTGAGAAGGCTGTCCACAAGGTTTAGGAGTGTGTCTATGGGAATGTTTGACCATTCTTCCAGAAGCACATTTGTGAGGTCAGGCACTGATGTTGGAAAAGAAGGCCTGGCTCTCAGTCTCCACTCTAATTCATCCTAAAGGTGTTCTATCGGGTTGAGGTCAGGGCTCTGTGCAGGCCAGTCAAGTTCCTTCACCCCAAACTCACTCATCCATGTTTATATGGACCTTGCTTTGTGCACTGGTCCAAATCAATTGATGGAAGGGGGGGATTATGGTGTGGGGTTGTTTTTCAGGAGTTGGGCTTGGCCCCTTAATTCCAGTGACGGGAACCCTTAAGGTGTCAGCACACCAAGACATTTTGGACAATTTCATGCTCAGTTGGAACAGTTTGGAGATGGCCCCTCCTTGTTCCAACAGTATTGCACACCAGTGCACAAAGCAAGATCTATAATGACATGGATGAGCGAGTTTGGGGTGGAGGAAATTTACTGGCCTGCACAGTGTCCTAACTTCAACCAGATAGAACACTTCTGGAATAAATTAGAGCAGGCACTGCCAGCATGGACTGGATGTGGCACAAATGAGCACTGGTGTGGCATGAATGAGAGCATGGATGTGGCACAGATAAGCACTGATGTGGCATGGATTTTGCACAGATGAGCACTGATGTGTCATGGATGAGCACGGATGAGGCATGGATATGGCACAGATGAGCACTGATGGGGCATGAATGGAGCATGGGTGAGCACTGATGTGAAGTGGATGTGCACAGGATGCGCACTGAAGTGGCATGGATGAGCACAAATAAAACATGGATGGGTATGGATGAGCACTGATGTGGAATGGATGAGCACAGATAAAGCATGGATGGGCATGGATAAACACTGATGTGGCATGGATGAGCACTGATGTGGCATTGATGTGCACAGGATGAGCACTGATGAGGCATGGATGGGCATGGACCAGCACTGTGGGCACTTCAGATCCAGCCCACTTGCACTGCTGCACTGGCTCCCCCTCTCCTCACACGCTGTACTGATCGATGAGAGGAGAGAGAGATGAACTGGACATGGCGCCATTTTGTTAACAAATGATCGCTCCATTATTGACATTAGAGCCCATCCTTTTTGAAGCCAATTAGAGCCTCCAGCTCTAATCGCATGCTTCACAAAGAAAAAAAAACGCCCTACATGGAGATTAGAGGCTAGGCGCATAGAGATTAGGGGGTGGTGCCCCTGTGCCCCTTATGCCCCTATGTCCCAATTTTCATACAGTCAGGGTATGCCCTCTTTTCAGGTATACTGACCAGCCAGGTCTTGGTAAGTTAGGGGTTATCATTTCAATAGGAAGACTCTAATTACAAAGATAATGTACCTACAGTGCCTTGAAAAAGTATTCATACCCCTTGAAATTTTTACACATTTTGTAATTTTACAACCAAACATGTTCATGTATTTTACTGGGATTTTATTTATCTGATAGTCCTGCCACAAAGTGGCACATAATGGTTTTCCAAATTTTTTACAAATAAATATGTGAAAAGGTGGCGTGCAATTGTATTTAGACCTCCTGAGTCAATACTTTGTAGAACCGCCTTTCGCTGTAATTACAGTCTTTTTTGGGGATGTCTCTACCAGCTTTGCACATCTTTAGAATGACGTTTTTGCTCATTCTTCTTTGCAAAATCGCTCAAGCTCTGTTATATTGGATGGAGGGCATCTGTGAACAGCAATTTTCAAGTCTTGCCACAGATTGACTCAATTAGATTTAGGGCTGGACTTTGACTGGGCCATTCTAACACATAACAATGCTTTGATTTAAACCACTTCATTGTAGCTCTGGCTGCATGTTTGGGGTCGTTGTCTTGCTGGAAGGTGAACCTCCACCCCGTCTCAAGTCTTTTCCAGACTCTAACAGGTCTTTTCCAAGATTGCCCTGTATGCTGCTCCATCCATCTTCCCATCAACTTTTACCAGCTTCTCTGTCCCTGCTGAAGAAAAGCATCCCCACAACATAATGCTGCCACCACCATGTTTCACGTGAGGATGAGGTGTTCAGGATGATGTGTAGTGTGAGCATAACGCTATACAATATTTAATTTTGGTCTCATCTGACCAGAGCACTTTCTTCCACATGTTTGCTGTGTCCCCACATGGCTTTTTGCAAACTGCAAACAGGATTTCTTATGGCTTTATTTCAACAAGGTCTTTCTTCTTGGCACTCTTCCATAAAGGCCAGATATATGGCATGTACGACTAATAGTTGTCCTGTGGACAGATTCTCCCACCTGAGGTGTGGATCTCTGCAGCTCCTCCAGAGTTACCATGGGCCTCCTGGCTGCTTCTCTGATTAATACTCTCCTTGCCCAACCTGTCAGTTTAGGTGGACGGCCATGTCTTGGTAGGTTGAAAACCATTTATCATTTTCCTTCCACTTCACAATTATGTGCCACTTTGTGTTGGTCTATCACATAAAATAACATACATTTATGTTTTTGGTTGTCACATGATAAAAAATGGAAAATGTCAAGGGGTAGGAATACTTTTTCAAGGCACTTTAAGTTAGTAATAAAACTTCAATTTTTTTGGAATAACATTTTTATTCTAAAAGTAAAAGAGGGCATCATAAAACTGTTGCAATATTTAACACTGATTTTGATAAACGAACTCATCAATATCTGGTTGGATAGAGTAGCAATTCTCAAGGAATTCTCAAGATGCTCATCAGATATTTTGGTTCTAATTTTGCCCTTTGTGCGCTTCATCCTTGAAAATAGTTGCTCACAAATATCACTACTGCCAAAACCTGATGACATGAATAAGGATTGATTGTTAAGAGTAGAAAAAGGAAAACTGTAAATTCTTTGTTTGGCTGCATGTGTTCGCCAAGATTAAACACTTATTTACCAAAAACGGCAAAAAACATACTTAAGTTTACGGTTTTGTGTGTCATTCATAGCCATCTTGGGCTGCAGGTTGGAGACACCTGCTTTAAAGGACGAATTCACTTTTCAGAGCATGTTACAACCATCATTCAAATATAACATGCTCCAGACCTGCGGGAGGGTGGGGACGGGAATCTTTTCCCCGCACCTGATGTCACAACTTGAAAATAGCATGGCTCCGCCCACACAACCACGTCATTCATTCATGAATGAATGAAATACTTGTATAGCGCACAATGCGAACTGAATCGCCTCTAGGCGCTGTGGCGAGCTTTGATCATCTGCTAAAAGAGGAAGGTCTTGAGTTTTTTCCTAAAAGCCAGGTGATTTTCTTCCAGGCGGATGTTGATTGGTAGAGCATTCCATAGCCGAGGCCCTTGGACAGCGAATCTCCGATCACCCTCGGATTTATACCGGGCTTTGGGCACGAGGAGGAGGTTTTTGTTGGCTGATCGAAGACTGCGGTTTGGTGTGTAATGATTTATTTTCTCCCTTAGGTATTGCGGAGCTTCTCTATGCACGCATTTGTGGGTGAGGCAAAGGGTCTTGAACGTGATCCGATTTTTTATGGTTAGCCAATGTAAGCTCCTCAGTGAAGGAGAGATGGATTCCCAGGGTTTTTTTCCGGTTATCAGCCTTGCCGCCGTGTTTTGGATCAGTTGTAATCGCGCAAGGTGATATTGTGGTAATCCTATGTAAAGCGAATTTGCGTAGTCCAGACGTGAATTAATGATTGTTCCAACCACTGCTTTGTCATTCTTTGGGATAAAAGGGATAAGTCTGCGAAGCATGTGCAGCAGATGGTGAGATCCACTGACTACAGATCCTATTTGCGCATCCATTGACATTTGTGCGTCTAAAATAACCCCGAGACTCTTCGCTTTGGTCTTTGGGGAGATAGTCTGCCCAAAGACGGTTGGTGGAGACCAGGAGGTTTTGGTTGCAGGCTTATGATTTGGGAAAGATAAGAAGCTCTGTCTTTGATTCGTTCAGCTGGAGGGAGTTGGTGGTCATCCAGTCCTCTATTGATTTGAGGCAGTTTTCAAGTTGTTGTTGGTGATCTTTTTTTCCATTGATCCGGAAATAAAGTTGCGTGTCGTCAGCGTAAGAGTGGAAGCAGAGATCTGAGCATCTGATGACTTGAAGGAGTGGGCGAATGTAAATGTTGAATTGAACGGGTGACAAAGGAGAGCCTTGAGGGACTCCGCAGGTGACTGCCCGAGTTTCGGAGAGGAATTTTCCTAGTTTCACTGTCTGTGACCGATTTCCTAGGAAGGACGCGAACCATTGGAGATCTATGTCTTGGACTCTGGCTACTTCTGTGAGGCAGACAAGTAGAGTATTGTGATCTACTGTATCAAACGCTGCACTTAAGTCTAGCAGTACGAGGAGACACGGCTCTCCGTCATCTGCTGCTTCGAGGGCGTCATCCCAAATCTTGAGGAGAGCTGTTTCTGTCCCATGACCCGGGCGGAAGCCTGATTGCAGCGGGTCCAGGAGTTTGTGAGTATCCAGGTGAAGTTGTAGCTGATGTACTACAGCTTTCTCCATGATCTTCGAAATGGTGTTGAGGCTCGTAATTGGCCTACGGTTGTACGGTTGGCCTACGGTTATACAAGAAATTTTAATTCACCTGGTATGGAAAAGCTCTCAAGATAGATTTACCATGTGATTTATTAAATAAAAGAATGCCTCTATATATATATATATATATAAATAATATATTGTGACGGTACAGTTCCTTGTCCTAGTAATTGTCGCCCAGGTTTCTCAAATAGGCAGGTTGAGGGGCTCCAGGGGTATTTAATGTGGAGGAATCTGTTTTATCAGTTTCCTCCAAAGTTTGTAAAATCCAGTTTGGGACCTGGAGCCCGGAGATTCCATAGCGTTATGGTTGGGACGGAATCTCCAATCCTGGGACTGGGTTTTGAGAACAGCCGGGAGTCTGGCTGGTTGATTGAGCAGGTGGGTCCTGGGCTTATAGCAGAGTCAGGATTAGGGTTATGGACTCCACCCAGGGAGACAGGAGGTCTCCAGGAGTCCAGAGAGTGCAGGTGTGCACTAGTGAAAGTAGGTACAGTAGTTGTACGGGAACCCTCTTATATGGTCAAGAGGGCTGAAGTGTAAAGCCTAAGTGGCAGTACTGCTGAAGAGAGCCAGGTGGCTCGGCATTTTTCATTTATTGTTTTTGGGAGAAGAACCCCTGTGTGGGCAACCCAAGTGCATGTATGAACTTTATTTTGTTCCTCTTAATAAAAGTGGGCTACCATGCCCTTAAACTAAACTAAAACTCCTGTTTGCTGTGAACTTACTGAAAAACATCCCATATATATATATATATATATATATATATATATATATATATATATATACACACATACATACACAGTATCTCACAAAAGTGAGTACACCCCTCACATTTTTGTAAATATTTTATTATATCTTTTAATATGACAACACCGAAGAAATTACACTTTTACACCTTGCTACAATGTAAAGTAGTGAGTGTACAGCTTGTATAACAGTGTAAATTTGCTGTCCCCTCAAAATAACTCAATGCATAGCCATTACTGCCTAAACCACTGGCAACAAAAGTGAGTACACCCCTAAGTAAAAATGGCCGAATTGGGCCCACTTACCCATTTTTCCTCCCTGGTGTTATGTGACTCAATAGCATTAAACTGTCTCGGGTGCGAATGGGGAGCAGTTGTATTAAATTTGGTGTTATCGCTCTCACTCTCTCATACTGGTTACTGGAAGTTCAACATGGCACCTCATGGCAAAGAACTCTCTGAGGATCAGAAAAAAAGAATTATTGCTCTACATAAAGATGGCCTAGGCTATAAGAAGATTGCCAAGACCCTGAAACTGAGCTGCAGCACGGTGGCCAAGACCATAAAACGGTTTAACAAGACAAGTTCCACTCAGAACAGGCCTCCCCATGGTCAACCAAAGAAGTTGCGTGCACGTGCTCAGCGTCATATCCAGAGGTTGTCTTTAAGAAATAGACCTATGAGTGCTGTCAGCATTGCTATTGAGGTTAAAGGGGTGGGGGGCCAGCCTCTCAGTGCTCAGACCATACATCACACACTGCATCAAATTGGTCTGCATGACTGTCATCCCAGAAGGAAGCCTCTTCTAAAGATGATGCACAAGAAAGCCCACAAACAGTTTGCTGAAGGCAAGCAGACTAAGGACATGCCCTGTGGTCTGAGGAGACCAAGATAAACGTATTTGGTTCAGATGGTGGCAAGCGTGTGTGGTGGCAACCAGGTGTACAAAGGCAAATGTGTCTTGCTTACCGTCAAGCATGGTGGTGGGAGTGTCATGGTCTGGGGCTGCATGAGCGCTGCCGACACTGGGGAGATACAGTTCATTGACGGAACCATGAATGCCAACATGTATTGTGACATACTGAAGCAGAGCATGATCCCCTTCCTTCGGAGACTGGGCCGCAGGGCAGTATTACAACATGATAATGACCCGAACACACCTCCAAGATAACCACTGCCTTGCTAAAGAAGCTGAGAGTAAAGGTGATGGACTGGCCAAGCATGTCTCCAGACCTAAACCCTATTGAGCATCTGTGGGGTATCCTCAAACGGAAGGTGGAGGAGCGCAAGGTCTCTAACATCCACCATCTCTGTGATGTCATCAAGGAGGAGTGGAAGAGGACTCCAGTGGCAGCCTGTGAAGCTCTGGTGAACTCCATGCCCAAGAGGGTTAAGGCAGTGCTGGAAAACAATAGTGGCCACACAAAATATTGACAATTTGGGCCCAAATTGGACATTTTCACTTAGGGGTGTACTCACTTTAATTGCCAGCAGTTTAGACATGAATGGCTGTGTGTTGAGTTATTTTGAGGGGACAGCAAATTTACACTGTTATACAAGCTGTACACTCATTGTACATTGTAGCAAAGTGTAATTTCTTCAGTGTTGTTGCATGAAAAGATATAATAAAATATTTACAAAAAATGTGAGGGGTGTACACACTTGTGAGATACTGTAGTTATTAATACAGATACCTCCAGAAGAATGTTGCAGCAAAGTCCAGTTGCAGGGATCCCTGAGGGTGATGCAGCATCTGTCTTGGTGTCAGAGACCCAGAGACAAGATCTGCAGATGGATAAATATGTACATGGATAAATATACACTCAGCAGCTGCAGAAAAACATGGATAAATATACACTCAGCAGCTGCAGATAAACTATGAGACCCAGAGGCCGCTCTTTATTTAGGCAAAATAGGTGACTGCCTTAGGCCTCGCACTCACGGGGGCCTCGCGGCCCCCTAATTTGCCTAACATATGGTGTAGAATGTCCCCCGTTCGGAGGCAGGGCCATCTTTAAAAGGCAGGTGGAGGTGGTTAGTGTTTGGAGAGAACGACAGCGGGGAGCTTAGCAGCAGGTATCCAGCACTGCTCACCCGGCCCAGCTGAATAGGAAGTGGAGGGGATTGTTTGACACTGTGGGGCTGCAACAGTGACAATTGCTCTTCCCTCTGCCACCTCTCAGCCAATCAACATTCGGCACTACACTGTAACCCTCCTCCTTCCCCAGACCTGTGACTCAGAAGAGGCGAGTGGGCTGAATCAGAACGGGCTGGGGGCAAGACTATTCCCTGTGCTTTCTTGTTTACCTAGCAGTAAGTACTGTACCTGAAGAACATTTGAGTTCGGTTTTTAGAAGCTGTACATTGCAGTAAGGTAGAATTTTTAAAATGGCTACTTAGTTGTTCTGCGAGTTATTGCAGAACTGATTGTATTTACCAAAATGGTTTCCATATAAGGGACAGTTTAACTATATGGGGATGAATATATATATATATATATATATATATATATTTTTTTTTTTTTAATTAAAGTGACAGTTACTTTGAATGATATTTAAAATTCATAGTCCAGTGGCTTAAATACACATCTTTATTCCTATGCTAGCACTGTGAATTGAGTCTTATCACTCCATATACATCTTTCTTGTAGGTCAGATGTCTTAATTTCTGTCCTGCATTTATATATACTGTGTGTGTATATATATATAATTTATCATCTTTTAACCCTTTTATGCCAAAACCTTTTTCTGACATCTGTTGCTCACAAGTTAAAATCAGTATTTTTTGCTAAAACATTACGTAGAACCCCCAACACTATCTATATATATACACACATATATATATATATATATATATATATATTTTAGCAGAGACTCTGGAGAAGAAAATTAATAAAATGGTGGTAGTTGCAGTATCTTATGTCACATGGTATTTGCGCAGTGGTTTTTCAAACACAATTTTTTGGGGAAAAAAATACACTTTACTGAAAAAAAAAAAAAAATTAACAGTAAAGTTAGCCCAATTTTTTGGTATATTGTGAAAGATGATGTTATGCCGAGTAAATATATACCTAACATGTTAAGTTTTAAAATTGCACGCATGGCGACAATGGCAACAAACTACGGTACTTAAAAATCTCCATAGGCGACGCTTTAAAAAATGTTAACGGCTACCTGTCTTTTTGCAAAAATTATTGTTCTCACTCTAATGCCCCATACACATGGTCGGAAATTCAGACGTAAAAAGTTCGATCGGATTATGCTGTCGGAAAATCCGATCGTGTGTGGGCTCTGAGTTTTTCTGTTGGAATTTCCAACGCAAAAAGTTTGAGAGCTGGATCTAAAATTTTCCGACAACAAAATCTGATCTAACTTTTTCCGGTCGTGTAGTAGAAAATTCAGACGCACAATGTGCCATGCATGCTCAGAAAAAAATTGGAGACGAAAGCTATTGGCTACTGGCCTCTACGTAGTCCCATCATACGTTAAGAACGTCACCTCGTTCTGAACGATCAGATTTGTGCGACCGTGTGTATGCAAGACTAGTTTCAGCCAAAATCCGTCGAAAAAAATCAGACGGATTTTGTGGTCGGAATGTCCGATCGTGTGTATGGGGCATAACAAACGCAGTGATACCTCACATGTGTGATTTGAACACGGTTTACATTTGTGGGCGCAAGTTATGTCTGCGTTTTTTTTTTTTGTTTAGTTTTACACTTAAAAAAAAAAAAGAGAAATTCTGATCCTATTATTGCTGAAACAAAGAATGTATACACATCCCTTGTTTGAGTAATAGGCAGTGACAATTACTCTTTATGGAGAGATCTGGGGTCTAAAAGACCCCAAAAACCCTCCTCTGCACCTCAAAGTATTCAAAATGGCAAAATCTGCGGTTTGAATACTTTAGAGTTTTTTAAATCGGTGCCGTTGGCTGTCAAGTAAACCGGAAGTGACGTTGTGATGTTGCTTCCGGATTACTACATCGGAGACACTTTGTTTCATATTTCTCTTTGTGAGAGTTTTATAAATAGCATACATTAACATTTATCTACCATCCACCCACACATCCTATCCATTTGCTACTCCATAAATCCCATCATAACGAAAAAAAAATTTTTTCATACCACAAAGAAAAAAAACATTTATCCTTCCCCTCCCTTTCTCCCCATCTTACATATAATCATTCAATTTCCCTGAGGTACATATCTCCTCCCATCTTTTCCAAAGTTTTGAAATCGGCTTTTCTACATATCCCTCTTCTCTTATTTTTTTCTCCATATAATATATTTCACTAATTTCACATACCCATTCCGTTAATGTGACACCCTTTGTATTCTTCCATTTAGATGCTATTACTATTTTTGCTGCTGTAGTCATATGATGTAAGAATTCTATGTCCTTCCTTTTTGATGGCCTTGGGATATGGGAAAACAAGACAACATTTATGTCCAGATCTAAAGCCTCATACACACGATAGGACTTTGTACAAACTTTCGCTTGGATTTTTGTACAAAGGGCGTCAGCCGAGAACTTGTATTGCATACACACAGCAGAACTTTTTCAGCCAACTTTCACCAAATCATGTGGTTTTTCTGCTCTTTACCGCCACCTTTGGTCAACTTCTGTATTGTTGTCTGATCTTTTGCATTGGTTCTGAGCATGTCTGTTTGTACTTTGTACAAAAGTCCTATGGTTTTCTGTACACACGATCAGACTTTGCTCCATCGGACTTTTGTTGCCAGAAAGTTTGTCCGTTCGCACAGCCAACAAAAGTCTGATGAAAACCAAAAAAGTTTGTCCGATGGAGCGTACACACAGTCGAATGTTGCTCCAAAACAGCTAATTTGCATGTTTGTTGTCAAAAAGTATGATTGTGTGTATGGGCCTTTACTCCAGTCCTGTCACTAGCTGGTATATTTCCAATAACTTACCCCAAAAACCTTTTATCTTACTACATCCATACCATATATGCTCTAATGTTCCCCTTTCTACCTCACATCTCCAGCATATTTTGGAGTTACCTTTATTAATTTTATTCATTATCACCGGACTCCTATACCACCTTATTGCAATCTTATAATTTTTTTCCTGATGTTTAGTTACTATTGATAATTTCTTCCAAATATTTCCTCCCACTCTTTCTCTATGAGTGTTTTCCCTATTTCTTCCTCCCATTTTTTAACCCCTATTATTTCCTTGATGTCTCCCGAAGGGAGTAATAATTTATAAACCTTAGACATTTTTTTAGTCACTTCACCTTTTTGTATTAGTATTTGTTCAAATTCTGTTATCTGTCTAATAATTATCTCTACATTCGGATCTATAAAAGTTCTAAGTTGACAATATTGTAGCCATTTATTTTTGTAATGATGTCCCAAATCCTGCATCTTAGGTATTTTCCCATCCACCAATATTTGTATTATCCGTTCATGTTCATTCCTATTCCATACTAAATAGTTAGTAACTTTCAAAGCTGGCTCAAACTCTGGATTAGCAAAGAAGGGAGTCATAGGGCCTATCATAGAGGACAATTTTCCTTTCTTTATTAATTTATCCCATGTTTTTAATGTGCTTCTTACAAAAAAAGGTAATTCCTTCTCTTCTGGTCTTAAACTCGGCTTTATCCATGATAAATATTTTAATTTCATCCCTGTCATATCTTCTTCCAGTTTGACCCATTGTTTCTTTTTCACATTGTGGTGCCAATCAATTATTCTCATTAATGAGGCTGCTTGTGAGTATTTGAGAAAATCCGGCATTGCTAATCCCCATTTTTTTTATTCATTCTAATATCTTCCTGTTTACTCTAGGTACCTTATAGGACCATATAAAGCTTTCAACTATCCTTCCCATTTCCCTCATCAGTTTATTTACTGGTATAATTGGCACCGTTTGGAAAATGTACAACATAATTGGCAAAACTTCCTTTACAATACTTATTCTCCATAACCATGAGTATGTTATTTTATTACATTTTTCTAATATTCCTTTTATCTTATGCATTGCCCCCCTATGGTTCATATCCTGTAGATACTTTAGATCTTTTGGAATATATATTTCCAAATATTTAATAACATCTTGTTTCCATTTGAATGGAAAATCCTTTTGTAGTGTTTTTTGCATTTTTTCTTCTAATGTAATACTCATTACTTAAGATTTATTGTAATTTACTTTAAAATTACTCACCCCCCCCCCCCCCCCAAATCTATACAGTTCTTTTATTCGATTTGGAATAGTTATTATAGGATTGGTTACATACAGTAACAAGTCATCTGCATATGCAGACATTTTGTATTCCTTATCCTTAACCTTTATCCCTTTAATATCCTAATTTTTTCTTATAGCTTCCATAAGATGTTCCATTATTAATATATACTATAAGGGGGACAAAGGGCAACCTTGTTGGGTCCCATTAGAGATTTTTATATATTCCGATAATACTCCATTTGTTCTCACTTTAGCTCTTGAGTTCTTATATAGTGCTACTATCCTTCCTAACATTTTTGGACCCATCCCTATTTGCTTTAATACTTCCTCTAAGAACTGCCATCCCACCCTATCAAATGCCTTCTTGGCGTCTATAGCCACAAGGCATGCTGGGACAGCAGTTCTCCGAGCGCATTCCACCAATGTACATGTTTTAATAATATTATCTCTTGTTTCTCTTCCTTTTACAAATCCTGTCTGTTCCAAATTTATATGCTTTGGTATTATCTCCGTTATCCTTTTTGATAACATTTTTGAATATATTCTCATATCTATGTTCGTCAAAGATATGGGTCTATAGTTCTTACATAACGAATTGTCTTTTTCAGGTTTTAGTATTAATACTATATGAGCTTTGGTACTTTGTACCGCAAAGGGCTGATTTTCTGATATAGAGTTATACACTTTTTTAATATAGGTATAATTCAACTCTTAAATGATTTATAAAGCCTAGCAGTATACCCACCTGGACCTGGGCTTTTGCCTAATGCCACTTCCATAATTGCTTGCTGTATCTCTTCTGTTGATATTTCCTCCTCTAGCTCTTCTATACCTTCTTTTGTTAATTCGGGTATTGCTGTTTCCTTTATATAGTTTCTTATTTCCTCTCTTTTATCCCTTTTTTCTTTACCTTCCATCTGCTCTTTTATGTTGTATAATTTAAAATAATAACTATAAAATGTTTCAGATATCTCTACTAGGTCATATATTAATTCCCCGTTTGATTTTATTATTTTTTCAATATGACTCAGAGGCAGTTGCTTTTTAAATTTTTTAGCCAAAGGCAGTGACAATTACTCTTTATGGAGAGATCTGGGGTCTAAAAGACCCCAAAAACCCTCCTCTGCACCTCAAAGTATTCAAAATGCCAAAATCTACGGTTTGAATACTTTAGATTTTTTTTTAAATCGGTGCCGTTGGCTGTCGAGTAAACTGGAAGTGACGTTGTGATGTTGCTTCCAGATTACTACATCGGAGACACTTTGAAGCCGATCCTGGCTTCAAAAAAGGGAAGTTCTGTTTCCTGTTTCTGTTTCATCATTTCTGGAATGTTTTTCTTTTTTTTAGTGAACAAGTACCTAGTTTTGACAGGTAAAAGGATATCACCACTCCAGGTAGATCAAATTGGAATGAACCTCTCCTCTGGATTAGAAGCCACAGGTGCTGGCAATGTGTATAGCAATGAGAATGAAAAAAATTCTGGACAGCCGCACTCCAAAAATTAGCCTTTATTTGTAGAAAATATTTTTAAAAATACATGCCACAGCAGAACGGACAGACGCGTTTCACACTATCAAACGGTGATTAAAGCGGTTGTATACCCGCTGACATTTATTTATTTTATTTTTTTTAATTTCAGACCTGCAAGGTATAAGGCATAATGAGCTAGTATGCACCGAGGGGAATATCTCCTAAACCATACAGGTTTATGAGATGGTTTTTTTTCACCTACAGGTAAGCCTTATTTTAGGCTTACCTGTAAGTAAAAGTTCAAATTTTGACTATACAACCGCTTTAAGCACTGTTTGATAGTGTGAAACGCGTCAGTTCTTCTGTCCGTTCTTGGTATTCTTCTTTGGTTCTTTGGTACTCACAAACAAAGGGTACAGGTAGGCAGTGTAAAAACGAGCAGCTAGCTCGACCAGCGTCACTTCCGGTAGCGGTATTCCCTATTCCTGACGCGTGTTCGTCATGGGTCACGTGACTTTATCAGGGGGTCATCCAGAAGTGATGCTGGTTGAGCTCGCTGCTCGTTTTTACACTGCCTACCTGTACCCTTTGTTTGTGAGTACCTGATTTTAAGCTTTATGTCCTAAATAAATGTTGCACTAAAAACCTACTACACTATGGGGCATCCTTCCTTTATGTCTTGATTTACCATATATGATACCCGGCACAGGACCACCTATGGCGAATACCCTAAAGTGACTCTTAAAGAGGCCACGCACCATACAGAGAGCAAGAGAGGGACGCCAGGCAGGAATCACTGTAACAAGATCCATAAAGGAAAAAGGTCTCCAGGGACACCCAAAGATACATGCTGTAACCTTACAGCAGTAAGGTAAGGGGACACCCTTAAAAAGAACATCTAGGACCACATGGAAAATGACGCCACCTCACTGAACTCCATTGGGTCACCATAATTATCACTTATTGTTTTTGATAACATTAGCACTTTATCTAAACTTAAAAAAGTTTACTCAGATTGTATGCGATTTTTATGGATATAATCGCATTGAGAGTTTACTTAGTCCTATGCAATTCCTATACACAATCGCTACACTATTTCTTAGCACCTTATGCGATTCTATATAGTCATCACTTTACTGCACTTTTGCCCTTCTACATGGACATCCGAAATTTATATTTATCCGTCTGCTTAGACGACTATATAGTTATATAAAATTGTTATTGGACTCTGTCCTTAGCACTACTGCACTTTTTTTGCTCAACTTTTAAATCATTTTTCACTTGATACTACAGTTTTATTTTTATTTTACACCTACTCGTATCACTACAAAGTGTCACTACTATTTTTATTATTATTTTTTTATTATTATTACTTTTATTTACCTGTTTTGCTGTTTATATCAATTTATTGACTGAAGAAGATCATATGTTAATTATTATAATACATTATACTATTGCTATACAGCTGGTGTATATATACGTGTTGGTAGCTGTTATCGACTTACCTTTATACTATATATTTCATTTGTTTTGGCCATTTTTACTGGCTTTACTGTAATTTAATTTCTTAAAGCCCACCATGATTGGTAGTTTACATATTTTTTTAGTACAGCGCACCACTACTCTTATACCAACTTCTCCTGGGTTCAGACATTTCCCCCCAGTGAGTGCAGCAGTACTCTAGCCTATTAATATAATATCCCTTCCCATCTTGGCGCAGGAATACATTTCCTTTGACTTCTGTCCGTTCTGCTGTGGCATGTATTTTTGATCATAATTTCTACGAATAAAGGCAAATTTTTGGAGTGTGGCTGTCCAGAATTTTTCTCATCCTCATTAGTTTTGGCAGATACCTACTCCAAGTTCTGGTTTGCTCACCTAGGCAAACCAAACAGAAGTTCTAACCCCTCTCTGCCAGCAACCTCCTGGGACACATACTGTGGGTCAATTCACAGAAAGCACAGTACGACTCATACATGGAAGACCAGTGAACAACCAGCCTTGGTAAGGACATTGCTGGATAACTGGACTGGTAAGTGCATGTTTATTTTCATCAGGTCAGCACACTCAAGTTAAGTCAGCAGTGACAGTATTTACAGTATAGCTGCTGACTTTTATTTTATTTTTTTCCAGACTGAAGATCCTTCTTAAAGTGATTGTAAAGCTTTGTTTTTTGTTTTTTTGTTTTTAACCACTTCCCGCCCACCATATAGCAAAATGACAGCCAGAATGTGGTTCTGTTATCCTGACTGGGCGTCATATGACATCTAGCAGGATAAGTCACGATCGTGCTCCTGCGGGGGAGCGGGACGATCAGTGGTGGGGTGTGTCAGTCTGACACATGGCATCTCCGATCTAGGTAAAGAGCCTATGACGTAGGCTCTTTACCACCTGATCAGCCGTGCCCGATCACAGTTTAAACGGGAAAAGCTGTGTCGGCTTTTCCTCTAGTTGGGAGTAGAGGAGAGCTGATCGGCTGCTCTTCCTGACAGGGGGGGTCTGCACTGATAATCAGCACATTGCTTATCAGTGCAGACACATCGAGGATGCCTACCCATGACCACCAGGGATGACCACCAGGTAAGCCCACTAGAGCCCACCAGGGAGGCCAATCAGTGCCCATTATGAATGGCATTCTGTGCCCATCAGTGATGCCTGCCAGTGCCTCCTGATCAGTGCTGCCTAACAGTGCCAATCAGTACCACCCATCAGTGCCATCAGTGCTGCTTATCAGTGCCTCATTATCAGTGTGACCTGATCAGTGCCAATCAGCACTGCCTCATCAGTGCCTGTCAGTGCAGCCTCTTCAGTGCTCATCAGTGGAGAACAATTACTAATTTACAAAGTTCTGTAACAGAAACAAAGAAAAACTTTTTTTTTTACAAAATGTTATTTTTTTATTTGTAGCGCAAAAAATAAAACCCCCAGTGGTGATCAAATACCACCAAAAGAAAGCTCCATTTGTGGGGAAAAAAATTTGTTTGGGTACAGTGTCACATGACTGTGCAATTGTCATTCAACTATCATTCAAAATGTGATAGTGATGAAAGCTGAAAATTGGCCTGGGCAGGAAGGGGGGGGGGGGGGAGAGGGGAAAGTGTCCTTTATTGAAGTGATTAGATAACAAACATTTTATACTTAGCTCCTCTGTGCAGTGATTTTGCACAAAGTTCCCCTGATCCTCCTTATCTGGGCCCCCTCCCCTGAGTGCTCCTGGCTCCTCCTCTTCTCGGGTGCCCCCGGGGAGAGCCTCTCTCCCTGGGGGCATCCATACTGGTGATCTTCTGATAACTCAGGACTCAGTTCTTCATTGTCAGGATCTATGATTTCCTCCATCATCATCTCTGTCGTCAGGTCCATCAGTGGTAACTGTGCAGAGAAGAAACATTATTACTAAAGAAAATGTACGATAGCCTATTTGAAATGGTTATGCACACTCAGGTGCTGGGAGAATATGGAAGGACCAATGTGTGGTTCCTTATACATACCATCTCCATGACGAATGGTGGGCTTACTTCCCAAGCCTTCAGTTTCCCCCAGTCTATGCCGTTAAAAAATGGGTGGCTTTGCAGATCTTTAGCATGCATCTCTCTTGCATTTGGGCATTTGCATAGAAGCTGTAATAATATGAAAAACAAAGGTTAACATTGGTACAAAGGCAATAACTAAGCAATTCTTCTTTAATAAATATTAATAAAATAGCCATTTTCTGTCTGGTAACAGATGGTGTTTACTTACTTTGTCGACTATGAGATCCTTAAGATCCGCATTGAAATCCTCGGGGAAACTTGGAACATTGTTGCAGATTGAGTCTACGAGTACCTCATCATCGTCTGAGTAGTCGTCAGAGCCGTTGTCGGAGCCGTCGTCGGAGCCAGTGCCAGAGCCAGTGCCAGAGCCAGTGCCAGAGCCAGTGCCAGAGCCAGTGCCTGAGCCAGTGCCTGAGCCAGTGCCTGAGCCAGTGTCTGTGTAGTTGAATGGATATCTTCCAATCGCCATCTCATAGACTATAACTCCCAGGGAGAAATAGTCAGCAGCAAATCCATATGGTATTCTTAAATGGATCTGTAGAAATATCAAAGAATAGAATAATCATTACTGGTTACTTTACTGACAAGAAGAAGGGAAAAGCAAAATGTTCCAATACTCACTTCTGGTGCCATGTAGAATGGAGTGCCGGCATAACACATCACGGCATGAGACAAATTCACATCCGTTTCTGATATGCCAAAATCAGCGATTCTGACATGTCCACTGCTATCCAGCAGAATGGTTTCTGGTTTGATATCCAGATGTACAATTCCCGGCTATGAAGGGACTGCAGGCCACAAATGATCTCGGCCGTGAGGAATCTGATGGAGAGATAGAAAAGGTTGATATAAAGCATTTTTTTATGGTAATCTAAGCCAGAAAATAACAAATCATTCTAATGCTTCAAATATCAGGTATAGTCATGTCAAACCAACGCCATTACCCCCCCCCCCCCACAGGAGATGGACAAGAAGGCAGCGAACCCCCCTCACGGGAGACACATGGGAAGGTGGCAATTCCCCCCCCCCCCCTACGGCAGATGGACAGGAAGGTGGCGATCACCCCCCGCGGGAAACAGACAGGAAGGCTGCGATCAGAGGCCTCCTTGCCTAAGGAGGCAGATGAGGAGGATCCGGGGTAGGGCTGCTGCTCATCGCTCCAGGGCTGGTGCTTCTCCCCCTGGCCAAAAAATAAGTGTGTTCTAAGACTCCCTGACCAATTGAGACTCAGGACCCACTTTCTGATTGGTCGGGAAGAGAATCAGGAAGACAATAGCGAATATCAATTCACTATTGTCACACAACTGGGTGGCAGTGCTCTATCCCCCGAGCCCACCCTTTTTTGAAGTCAATTAGAGGCTCAGACTCTAATCGCGTGCTTAACCGCTTGCCGACCGACTCACACCGATATAAGTCGGTAGAAGGGCTCGTACAGGCAGAATCACGTACCTGTATGTTGCCCTTTAAGAGGCGGCTGGCCGCGCCTGTGGCAAGCTCCATGAGTAGATCACTGTGGGTATACCCGCGATCACCTCACGGGGAGAAAGAACAGGGAGATGCTAATGTAAAGAAGAGTCTCCCAGTTCTGCCTAGTGACAGTGTCACTGATCTCTGCTCCCTGTGATCGGAGCAGAGATCAGTGACATGTCACACACAGACATGCCCCCCCCCCCACAGTTAGAAACATGCCCCAGGACACACTTAACCCCTACACTGCCACCTAGTGGTTAACTCCTTCACTGCCAGTGTCATTTACACAGGAATCAGTGCATTTGTATAGCACCGCCACTGATAATGTCAGAATTTAGCACAATACACAGAAGTGTTTTATAGGGATATTTGACATTGCTGATAAATATTTAACAACTATTTGGTAGGACAGATGTAGTGAAAGTCAGACCTTCCTGCCACAATCCTACCCTTTGATGTAATCTATGAAGTACTATGTTCTACATCCATCCCTATTCCGATAGTACCCTATTGTCTTAACTAACTTATATCTTGGAAAAGCTCATATGTTATTTGATCTATGTACAGTACTATATTCTACTACCATCCCTATTATCATGGTACACCACTGTTTTATCCATCTCATATCTAGAACAAGGCTACACATTGATGTGCTCTATATACAGTACTAGGTTATGCCCCCTTCCTATTATCATAGCACCCCACTGCCTTACCTTATCATCTCAATAGTTAATGGTGCCCCTTCCTTTATGAACTTCTCCAGGTCTCCACCACTCAGGTATTCCATGATGAAGAATAAGAGATCCTGTGCAGAGGAAAGAAAGATCCAGGTTATAGAAGTGATTCGCTATTTAAATCACTATGCAGCTTTAGGTGGATTGTGAGAAAGGTCGGTGTCATATACAGTGGTATTCTGAGAGGATAACCATTTAACACCAACCTCTTTCACAAAATAAATAGAAGGTAGAGTCACTTACCTTTGTCTGGAAGGTACCATATGCATGAATGCAGAATGGGCTGGTACTAACTTCCTTCAGTATGCGGCTCTCATTGAGGGCATCTTTGTAGTCTTCGTTGTTCTTGATTAGGATTTTGAGAGCCAGCGGTTCATCAGTGGAGGTGTGTGATGCCAAAACCACCTAGAGGAAACAAAGGGAGAGAAATTATAGCTGATAATTAGAGATGTTCATTGCCATTTATGGGTCCACAATAATAGTAGAATCATTATAAAGGCATTTTTTATCATCAAAGGGTCTATAATGGTGAAACAGCTGAAATTTTGGGACCTTCTCTCACTCCTGGGTGGAGATAAAAGTCAATGAAGAATCCACCAAGAAAGGTGAGATCATCCCATTTCATTACAACTCATTCCTTCATAACAAAGTTGTCCTTGAACCTAAGTTTCAACACCATGATTCCTTCTTTTTTATACCCCATTTCCCCGAAAATAAGACCTAGCGTAATTGTCGTTGATGGCTGCAATATAAGCCCTACCCCCAAATAAGCCTTACTCTGTTTCCCAAAAACAAGCCCTACCCTGAAAATAAGACCTACAAGGCTTATTTGGGGGGTAGAGCTTATATTGCAGCCATCACCGAAAATCACGCTAGGTCTTATTTTGGGGGAAACGGGGTATAAATTTAGATGCCTAATTAAATATTGAGCTAAAATCAGCTAAATACATTGAAGATGCATCAAAACAAAATATGTTTAATATAAGTCTTTCAATTTATTTGAATTAAAAAGAAGCAACAACCTAAATAGTAAAGCCTATCTCCTGTTCCCCTGAAGCCGTGGTTTCTCTACAGAGCTTAGGCACGTCTCTTTCTGAATCAGAGCCCAGAGCTCTCCAATCAGCTTGGAATGTGAGCTTTGATGATTGGAGAGCTCTAGCTCTGATTTCCCAAGAGGCTCTGCTCTGTAACATGCTGGCAAGCGGCAGGCTGTTCTACTTATGCCGCGTACACACAACCAGACTTTTCGAAGAACTAGGTCCGACGGTCTTCCCGACTGACTTTTGGCGAAGGTCTGATGGACTTTCCAAATGAACGGATTTGTGCGACCGTGTGTATGCAAGACTAGTTTCAGCCAAAATACGTTGGAAAAAATCTGATGGATTTTGTGGTCGGGATGTCTGACCGTGTGTATGGGGCATAACAATCGCAGTGATACCTCACATGTGTAATTTGAACACTGTTTACATTTGTGGGCGCAAGTTATGTCTGCGCTTTTTGTTTGTTTTTGTTTAGTTTTACACTTTAAAAAAAAAAAGATAAATTCTGATCCTATTGCTGAAACAAAGAATGTATACATCCCTTGTGAGAGTAATAGGCAGTGACAATTACTCTTTATGGAGAGATCTGGGGTCTAAAAGACCCCAAAACCCTCCTCTGCACCTCAAAGTATTCAAAATGGCAAAATCTGCGGTTTGAATACTTTAGATTTTTTCAAATCGGTGCCATTGGCTGTCAAGTAAACCGGAAGTGACATTGTGACATTGCTTCCAGGTCACTACATCGGAGACACTTCGAAGCTCCGGACAGCCGGCGGACGTAATGGCAGATCGCTCGGGACTCCGGTGGGACGGGTGACCCGGGCGGAGCAGCGGAAGATGATGGAAGGGGGGGCGCCCCCCCTATTTAGCTGCACATGTAATCCGACCGTCTGCTCTAAAAAACAGTACAGGGTGATGTGTGCAGCTGCGTGCATCACCCCGGTACAATCACCTCCTCCAAATCACATACATGTAAGTGATTTGGCGGCAAGTGGTTAAAGTGACAGTCATTTTGATTGATATTTAAAATGTACAGTCACATGGCTCAAATAAAGATCGTTATTCCTATGTCATCACTAATGCCCTGTACACACGGTCGGACATTCCAACAACAAAATCCATCGTATTTTTTCCGACAGATTTTGTGCCAAACTTGTCTTGCAAACTCACGGTCAGACAAAGTTAGCGGAAAATCCGATCGTTCTTAACTAGGTGACGTTCAACACTATAAAGAGGCCAGTAGCCAAAAGCTGTGGTGTCTTAATTTATTCTGAGCATGCGTGGCACTTTGTCCATCGGAAAATTCTCTACACACAATCGGAATTTATGTGATCGGATTTTGTTGTCGGAAAATTTTTAGGTCCTGCTCTCAAACTTTGTGTGTCGGAAATTCCGACGGAAAAAGTCCGATGGAGCCCACACACGATCGGATTTTCCGACAACACCATCTGATCACACATTTTCCGTCGGAAATCCCGACCGTGTGTACAGGGCATAAGAATTGTGTCTTATCACTTCATATAAAGCTTTCCTGTATTTCAGATATTTTCCTTTCTCTCCTGCTTTTATTTGATTATCATCTTTTAATTGATCATTATTACACAAAATAATTGACTTTTTAATTTTTTTTTCCTGATCCTACCTGTATTTATTTAGTAGTCTCAAAACCCCGCCCCCTGACATCAGCCTGAGCTCTTTTTGAACTCTGTGTGCAGTCCAAGCCTACGTTCACACTGCTCTGTAGCAAAATCTTGTTTGTGCCGCATTTTAGATATGTTTCCAGTGCGTTTTCTGGTTGCCTGTATCAATGAAAAATGGACATGTAACTCAAACTCAATGATGCAGTTTTGAAAGCTGCACCAATGATGCAACATGTGGAAATTTTCGAAATGCACCGCAACCAGAGGCGTGAAGAGTCCCAAAGGGTTTAAAAGGAAACATTTTTATTACGTTTTTCTTGCAAGGTAAAAAACGCAGGAAAAATGCATCAGTATGAAAGGGCCCTAAACCCAAAACAAAGCTGCAATAATTAACTGATAGTGCCTGTAATATGACACTATCAGAGCTGCAGACAGGAAAGACGGGCGATGTAATGTTTCTCTCTCTTGCTGGCAGTTGGGTGTGGTTATTTCCAGTCTTCCTGATTTTAACTTTCAGCTGGTATGTAGGGAATGATGGGGACTTAATATTAAAGGGTCTACAGCAGATTACACATGGGGCTCAGTAATGTCCGCAGACTAGGGATGGGCTCAGGTATGTTCGGATTGTACCCGCCAGGAAACCCTCCCTGCATACAGCCAATCAGACAGTGAGGCATTTCCTGGCCCGCAGCTGCACATACACACGCTGCCAATGATTGGCGGTTTGAAGTGACGGCTTCCCGCCGGGTACAATCCGAAAACGCCTCAGCCCGTCATTACCGCAGACATGAGGGGAGGAGGTGTGAGGGCTCAGACCAATGCTGGTCTGTTCTAGTTGTTTTAACCACCTCATTTACGGGCACTTTTACCCACTTCCTGCCCAGGCCAGTTTTCAGCTATCAGCGCTCTCACACTTTGAATGACAATTGCGCGATCATGCAACACTGTTCCCATATGAAATTTTTAGAATTTTTTTCACACAAATAGCGTTTTCTTTTAGTGGTATTTAACACTGTTTTTTTTTTTTTTGTGTAAAAGTCTCACACATGTGGTATCGTCACACTCAGGAGGAGTAGCAGAATATATTTCGGGGTGTCATTTTTGCTATGTACATGCTATGTGTTGGAAATATCTTATAAATGGCCAACTTTTTGTAAAGAAAAAATGCATTTTCATTTTTTTGCCACATTTTCCAAAAACTTTGGGAAAAAAATGAACCATTCAAAAGACTCATTATGCCTCAGATTATACGTTGGGGTGTTTGCTTTCCAAAATGGGGTCACTTTGCGGGCGTTTCGATTACCCTGGTGCTCTAAAAAAGTGTAATATGTGGTTGAGATATTAGATGTGTAATTTATGGTCCTAGAACGCCTGAAGTTGCTACTTCAATGTTGGATCTGTGTATGTGGCCAGGCTGTGTAAAAGTCTCACACATGTGGTATTGCCGTACTCAGGAGGAGCAGCAGAATATATTTTGGGGTTTCATTTGTGGAATGTACATGCCGTGTGAGAGAAATAACCTGTTATAATGACAATTTGGGGTGAAAAAAATGTAATAAAAAAAAAATCTTCATTTTGCAAAGAATTGTGGGAAAAAATTACAAGTTCAAAAAACTAACTGTGCCTTGTTCTAAATACCTTGGAATGTCTACTTTCCAAAATGGGGTCATTTGGGTGTTTTTTGTAGTTTACTGGCTTGGTAGGGTCTCAATAAAGGAGATAGGCTGTCAGTACATCAGGTGTGATCAAATTGATACATTTTCAGCGATTGGCACCATAGCTTGTACACCCTATAATTTTCACACAGAATAAAAAATTTCCACTAATTTGGGTTATTTTTACTAAAGATATTTAGCAGTATACATTTTTGGCCAAATTTATGAAGAAAAATTACTTGTTTTTAATAGAAATTAAGAAAAATGCATTGTTTTTACAAAATTTTCGGTATTTTTTCATTCATAGCACAAAAAATAAAAAACCCAGAGGTGATCAAATACCACCAAAAGAAAGCTCTATTTGCGTGAAAAAAGGACGAAAATTTCATATGGGTACAGTGTTGCATGACTGAGTAATTGTCATTCAAAATGTGAGAGCACTGAAAGCTGAAAATTGGTCTGGTTATTAAGGGTGTTTAAGTGCCCAGTGGTCAAGTGGTTAACTAAACAAAATTACATAATTTATGTTAATTGCTGAAGTCTACTAAAAATGTTTAATTAGTCTGAATTATTTAAAAAAAAAAAATGGATTTGAATGAATGATTCTATATAGTGCTTAAATAGTCCCAAATATCATGTATAAGAACAGTCATCAGGATTGCTCTGATGGCTTCAACCTGGAGAGCGAAGCACAGCTCTATAGAACAGAAATAGAAAAGGACAAGTTGCGCCAGACTCTGTGCAGTATTCAAGAACTTCTGTTTAATTGAACAAGACAAAACAGCCAAACGGCTACTCACAAAAGTAGATAATATATAAGCGTATAAGTGGGGGATACTGTACTGGTATTCGTCCTGGGTCCACGATGTAAGTGATTGTTCTCAGAGGCACCGCAGGAGGATGATGAGACACGGTGGTAACTTCTCCACGCTCTGTATGTCTCCAGTGACTTTGTGGCCAATGAGACGACACGTTTCACAGCATCCGCTGTTTCATCCGATCTAGCTGACCATTCACAAGGTCAGATATATATACACACATGCTTAAAGCGGAGCTCCACCCTAAAGTGGGCCTTCCACTCATTGGAACCCTCCCCCCCTCCGGCGCCACAATTGGCACCTTTACAGTACAGTACAGGTATCTGCACCCACTTCTGGCGTAGATTCTGCAGAAGGTACGCCCCTTTCCACAGAATCTACGCCCCTTTCCGAAGGTCCCCCGCTGCCTGCTGGGAAACACATGGATCCCAGAGACAGCGGGGACCATCCTTATTGCACAACGCGACTCGCGCATGCGCAGTAGGGAACCGGGAAATGAAGCCGAAAGGCTCCACTTCCTGATTCCCATACCCAAGATGGCGGCGGCAGCACCCAAGAGACAATCGAGAGATCGGCTTCGGGTGCCGACATCGCGGGCGCGCTGGGCGGGTAATTATTTTAAAAGTCAGCAGCTGCAGTATTTGTAGCTGCTGGCTTTTAAAAAAAAAAAAACGTCGGACTCCCGCTTTAAGGGAAGTGGCCAGATGTGCAGAAACAACCATATACACAGTAAACAATGTAATTAATAAAAATGAACCATGAGATTGATAAAAGCAATAAAAATGGATAAAATGATAATTAAATTGTAACGAATATGAAGATATTTAAAAACTTAAATGGGCGGGGCCCACAGGGCCCCCTATTGGGCGGGGCCCATGGGCTTGAGCCCAGTCAAGCCTAATGGTAATTCCAGCCCTGGGGATGGGATCTCCAACCCTGTGTCCAGACTTTGTAGATTACAAGCAGGGTGTCATCACTTATAATGAGGGTATGGGAAGACCTCATGGCTCCCAGTTGGAGACTCTTCCACACCCACAGAGACAGGAGGTCTCCAAAGGTGTGTCTGCAAGAGGCAGTGCAACGGCCTGAGGACTAAGGCCAGAGCAGAGCTGTGGGTGCTAAAGTAAAGCCATCCACATTGAGGAATCCTGTGGTCTGTGTGACCAGACTAAAGAGCATAAGTACTGCTAAAGAGCCAGGTGGGCTAGAATTTTCTGTGTGTTTATTTGCTGGAGAAGAACTACTGTGTGGGAAACCTTTATGTTATGGACTTTTATTTGCCTTTTTAATAAAAATGGGCTACCATGCCCTCAAATATAGTTGCTGACTGGCTTGAATCACTGACAAACGCATCTGCCACGAGAGCTAATGGTCCCAAATATTACAGAACAGACGATCTGTCTGTTCTCCCTTCAGAGAACCTGGAAACTGTGTGTTTACACACACAGATCCCAGTTCTCCGTGTGCCCCGAAGGATCGCGGGAGCCTGGCGGTGACCTCGACCGCTGGGCACTCGCATTGGCTCCGTGGGCGAGTAGGGGGCAGGCGTGCCCCTAGTGTCCAAATCTGTTGGAAGCGACGCAACATAATGGCGATTCGCGCAGTCGCACCATGTTGCTGCAGTACCACTGCGGCGGCTGGTATGCAAGGGGTTACAATGACTAGCTCCAGTCCTCTTTAGGTACTATATCTATACAAAACCTGTGACCTTGGCAAAACACCAATTTTGTAAAACAATCTAAATGAATTAAAGGTTGGCAACTCTAGAACCTTAACATGCACACTCAAACAACAGAAAATTTCCCAGCACACCTGCCAGTTAGCCTGCAAGAAAACCAAATGGACTATGTCTAAGCCCTTGTACACACGGTTGGAGATTCCGACAACCACATCCGTCCGTCGGATTTTGTCCGAAACTGTTGCATACACACGGTCGGACAAAGTTGTTGGAAAATCCGATCTTTCAGAACGTGATGACGTAATTTCGTTACGATGGGGCTACGTTCACGCTAGTAGCCAATAGCTTTGATGTAGGCATTTGATCTGAGCATGCGTGGCACTTTGTCCGATGGAATTCTCTACACATGATCGGAGTATGTCCGATCGGAGCATTTTGTCGGAAAATATTTCCGGCAAGTTGGAAAATTTGTTCCGACGGATATTCCAACGGAAACAGTCCGATGCAGTCCACACACAGTCGGAATATCAGACAAAACGCTCCGATCGGACACATTCCGTCAGAATCTCCGACCGTGTGTACAAGGGCTAACAATTCACATTAAAAACAGAGGGTTTAGTTGCACACATTTGCAAAATGTATGTGAAAGCTGCAGTGCCTCGCCAAGGCTCCTCTGTGTACTGTGCCTTTAAGCCTTGTACACACAATCGGATTTTCCGATGGGAATTGTGTGATGACAGGCTGTTGGTGGAAAATCCGACCGTTTGTACGTTCCATTGGAAAATTGTTGGCGGATCTTCTGCGGACACATTGTGGATGGCAGGCTTTAAAATTTTCCCTCGGACAAATGTCCATTTTCAGATTTTACAAGCGTATGTACACAAGTCCATCGGACAAAAGTCCAAAGTACAAACACGCATGCTCAGTAGCAAGGACAAGCCAGAAGTGGTTGGTCTTGTAAACTAGCGCACGTAATGGAGAATCAACATTCGTGATGTTGCAAATTATGAAATCTCGAAATGCAGCGCACATTCTCTTCTTCTTTAATGGGATAATAATGAAGCTGCTTTGCTGGTGATACCGATGGAATTATTGCAAACACATTTTCAAAGGCTTTTTTTTTTCTAGTGATATCAATTATAATATTATTATGCTTATTTTAAATTTTTGGGCAAGTTACCACAACACCATTATCCCATAGCTTTTAAGATCAAAGATACAACTATGTTGGTGTCCCTTGTCAATTTTACATTGTATTTTTTTAAATCTAACTTCCTACTCCCAAACTGCCATTTGAAGTAAAACACATAGCCAAGTATTATTCTACACAATGTTTTTATTGTGCATTAAAAAAAAGAAAACAAGAAATTAGACATGCTATCTTCCAACAGAACTTTACCAAAAAGTGCATTCTATGCATCCAAAAATATACCAAGTAAAATAATTATTCAACCAAAAAAATAAAATAAAAGCCTCATGCATGTGCCCTGCTTTTTAATATAGGGTGTCAACGATGCCAAGAGTTGGTGAAAGCAGAAGTCCATCATCTGGAGATAATTCCAAAAAACATCTTGATTATTCTCCTGGAGCTCCCGCAGAAAAGGCATATGGCATATAATTGGTCATGATTAATAAAGCAACCAATTTTTGGTCCAAACAATCCTCCTCCTCCTATTCCTGGACTGGACTTGGGTCAAAGCAATAACTCTCCAAGGCCAATAATAAATAACACGTTATCTCCTCCGATTCAGCAACATGTCTGGTTGACTAACAGCCGTTTAGAAATGAACTGAAAAGCGCAAAATGAAAAGCACAAATCAACACTCGCCAAACTTCAACTAACACAAAATTAGCAGAAAGAGCCCAAAGCGTAACGCTAAAGAGCTGAAAAAACACATAGTACGTCACTATGTTTGTGTTTGTTGGCCGGCAATTGTGTGCCGTTTGTATGCAAGACAAGTTTGGGGCCAACACCCTTCGGACAAAAGTCTGAGGTTTTGTGTGTGTTAACTCTAAAGTTTTGAGAGTCTCCAAATTGGAGCGTATATAGCAGTGGATAAATTAGGGTCAGGTTTGAGCCCACTCCTTAAAGGCACAAGGACACATTGGAAACCCAGCAATTGAACCATGGCAGCTGAAGGATAAATGGCAACCACACATATCTATAACTAGCCTTTCCAGTAAGGTGCCCATAGAAGGGCTCAAAACAGAAAATTTCACAGCACACTTACCAGCTAGCCTGAAAAAAAATAGAACCTGTCTGACATAATTCATGTTAAAAACAGAGGATATAGTCAGGGCCATCTTTAATACCGTTTGGACCCTGGGCAAAAAATGTCTTGCCCCGCCCCCATGCAATTTCACTCTCCACTTGCTCTGAGACATATATTAAATAGCAGCTAGACTTAAAATCAGTTACTGTATCAGATCAGGCAGCAATTGCAATTGGTTGCCAGCAGTTGCAGCTATCATTACTGCTTACTGACTGGTTGCTAGAGGTTACAGCACACATTATGGCTCATTGATTAGTTGCTAAAGGTTACATCAAATGATTTCTGTTTGTTAATTGGTTGCTAGAGATTACTATACAGCAATACTGCTCACTGATTGGTTGATAGAGGTTACAGCACATCATCTCCTTACTGCAGGGAAACATCATATACATAGGAATGGTGCCTTTATTTACATATGAATGCCCCCGGCCGCAGCTATTTTCTTAGTAATGCCACCGCTATTTGCATATTAATGCCAGTTATTTACATGTAAACAAAGGGTCTGCTGGTAAGTCATCTGTACACAATAGGGCAGAGGTGAGCAGCATTAGTACCAGCACTTCACACTGAGATATCGGGACACACCACAGGGCTAAAACTTCAAGGGACAAGGGAATTTAAGCTGGGATAGTTGGCAAGTATGAGGCAGCTGCTTTTGGCCCCACAACAATGACAAGGGCCCAGGGCAGCTGCCCCTTTTGCCCTGCCTTAAAGACGGCCCTGGATATAGTTGCACACATTTGCAAATATACACTATTTTACCAAAGTTATTGGGACGCCTGCCTTTACATGCACATTCATTTTAATGGCATCCCAGTCTTAGTCCATACAGTTCAATATTGAGTTGGCCCACTCTTAGCAGCTATAACAGCTTCAACTCTTCTGGGAAGGCTGTTCACAAGGTTTAGGGGTGTGTCTATGGGAATGTTTGACCATTCTTCCAGAAGCACATTTTGTAAAGTCAGGCACTGATGTGGATGAGAAGGCCTGGCTCGCAGTCTCCACTCTAATTCACCCCGAAGGTGTTCTATCGGGTTGAGGTGAGGACTCCGTGCAGTTCCTCCCCCTATTTATGTCTTTATGGACCTTGCTTTGTGCACTGTTGCGCAGTCATGTTGGAACAGGAAGGGGCCATGCCCAAACTGTTCCCACAAAGTTGGCAGCATGAAATTGTCCAAAATGTCTTGGTATGTTGACGCCTTAAGAGTGCCCTTTACTGGAACTAAGGGGCCAAGCCCAACCCCTGAAAAAACAACCCCACACCGTAATCCCTCCACCAAATGATTTGGACCAGTGCACAAAGAGAGGTCCATAAAGACACAGATGAGTGAGTTTGGGTTGTAGGAACTTGACTAACCTGCACAGAGTCCTGACCTCAACCTGATAGAACACCCTTTGGATCAATTAGAGTGAAGACTGCAAGCCAGGCCTTCTCATCTACATCAGTGGCTGACTTCACAAATGCGCTTCTGGAAGAATGGTCAAACATTCCCATAGACACACTCCTAAACCTTGTAGACAGCCTTCTCGGGAGAGTTGAAGCTGTTATAGCTACAAAGGGTGAGCCAACTCAATATTGAACCCTACAGACTAAGACTGGGATGCCATTAAATTTCATGTGCGGGTAACAAATAAAAAAAGTTTGTGTGTGTAAAGGCAAGGCGTCCCAATACTTCTGGTAATATAGTGTATATGAAAGCCACAGTGTCCAACCCATGACTCCTTTGTATACTGTGGTCCTAAGGCCCCTTTCACACTGTGCCGCCCACAGAGTCGGCAGTAAAACACTGCTATTTTTACCAGTGTTTTACCGTTGGATTTGCTGCGCATTTAGGCCGCTAGTGGGGCGCTTTTAAAACCGCCCACAATAGCGGCGTTTTCCCAGGGGTATAGCCGTGCTGCCCCATTTATTTCAATGGGGAGCAGCGGCGGAGGAGCGGTAAACACACCGCTCCTTCACAGCTCCAAAGAAGCGGCTGGCAGGACTTTTCCTGAAGTCCTGCCAGTGCACCGCTCCAGTATGAAAGCCCTCGGCAGACAATGGCGCAGCTGTTTGAGGGCTATTTTTAATGCTATAGCGCCTGCAAAACGCCCCCGGGGTGAAAGGGGCCTAATAGTTTTGAGAATCTTCAAATTCAAGCACATATAGCAATGGATAAAAAAAAGTGATAACTGAGCGATCACACCAAACCGATCATTCGGTTCTCCTCCTCCGCTATGAGCAGAGAGTCGTAGTTTCATAGTTAGTAAGGTTGAATAAAGACACCAGTCCATCAAGTTCAACCGGAGTGAGTGTCTATAATTGCCCCTATCCCTGTACATTGCACACTCACATTGGTCCCTACCCCCAAGGAGCCCACAATCCAAGGTCCCCATTCATATACTAGGGCCAATTTTGGACAGAAGCCAATTAACCTACCCACGTGGTCAGGATCTTTCAAGAGCCTGGACCAGCTCTGTGACATCAGGCTTCAGCCCGGTGTCACCTGAAAATGGAACTAACTGCACTCCTGTGATCCATAGAAGAAGTACAGCCAAAAAAGCTTTGATCATACTTCTCCTTTAAAATGCATCTGTACAGCCCTATCGGACTGTATTGGGACAGCTCAGGTAGGTGGCTGGGGAGCAGTAAAACTTCACTTCTTTTTACTGCCACCCATCTGAAAGTCCCTAACTCACTGTAACATATCAGAGTCTGAATGGGCCCCAGTGTTGCCAACCGTCAGTATTTTTACTGCCAGCCAGTAAAAAACAGGCAATTTTCACCTGCCAGTAAATGGAAAAAGTTGCTAGTAAAAAAATATGGCTGCGATGTTCAGCCAGGTCCAGAGCTGGCCGAGACAATCCGAGTGCCTGCTACAGTGTGTTCTCCGGGCAGCTCTGGTGGAGGCAGTGCCCAAGGGCGTCTTGTGAAGTCATGGTGCAAGGGAGCCAAGCAGTGGCCAGAGCCTCGTGTGCGGGTCTGCAGGAAAGGAGCAGGTCAAGAGTGGGACTGTCAGTGTTATTTAGAGACTTGAGCTTGGAGAGAGACTGTAAAAGGGACTCAGGAGGGTACATGGCGTGCCGGTGAGAAGTCAGCATCATCTGTGCTGCTACACACTTCTGTCATTGTCACTGTGAGAGTCACCTTCGTGTGTGTGCCTTTCTATTCTAATTTCTTGCCCTCCCGAGTCCTGTCCCTGAGCTACTTACTATATCGAAAATAAGGTAAGAAATACGTTTTTGCACTAATATCTACCTTAAATCACATTGCTAATTGCATATTGTACTTGTTTTAGCCTAAATACTAAAATTTGCATTTAAAACTGTAATTTTTGGAAATGACAGTAAAAACTTGGCTGTGCCAGGAAATTTTGGGTGTCGTGCCGGTAAATTTCAATCTGGTAGATTGGCAACACTGATGACCCCTCAATATTCTGAAGCTGATCTTATGTGTTTCTTTTTTTACCACAAAAATAAAAAAAATAAAAATTGGATTTCTCCATCCAAACAAACAAGATGAACGGGAGAATTCCTCCCACCGGGACATTGTACTGCTGTTGGATGATCAGCGGCCGTAGCTGCTGGTTGAGGAAAATTTTCCAACATGTTCCTTCGATAGAAGTTTTCAAATGATCAAATTCTGTTGAGTAGGGACGGCCACACACTTGCTGAAATTTAGGCTGATCCCGATCAGCGTATGGCCGACTTAGGGTCTAGCTGTTTTGGCAAATGCCAGATTAGCCAAATTGCCAGTCTTGGCCTATTACTGAAAATTCCACATCATGCCATTGTCTCCCTGCAGTCCAAAAGGACCAAGAAGTGAAGTAAAACTGTCACCTTCAGGGACAGGATTCTTAGCAGGCGTCATATCAGGTGTGGCCCTAGGTGTACAGTTCATTAACCGATTGCTGACCGATGCACACAGATGTACGTTGGCAGAATGGCACAGGCAGGCAAATGGGTGTACCTGTACGTCCCTTTGAATTTGCCACCTATCAGGCGCGTGCACGTACCCATGGGTCCTGGGAACTCTATGTTCACCGGCAGCCCGCGATTGCGGTGTGGTGAGGCAGGACTGGGAGATGCCTATGTAAACAAGGCATTTCCCCATTCTGCCTAGTGACATGACAGATCTACAGCTCCGTCATCGGGAGCAGAGATCTCTGTCATGTCAGTGGTAGCCCACTCCCCCCCCCCCCCCAGTTAGAACACCTCCCTAGGACACACTTAACCCCTTGATTGCCCCCTAGTGTTTAACCCCTTCCCTGCCAGTGTAATTTAACCATTAATCAGTGCATTTGTATATCACTGATCGCTGTATAAATTACAATGGTCCCAAAATGGTGTCAAAAGTGTCCGATGTCTCCGCCATGTCGCAGTCACGATAAAAATTGCAGATCACCGACATTACTATATAAAAAAAAAATAATAAAAATATCCTAAATCTATCCCCTATTTTCTAGACGCTATAACTTTTGTGCAAGCCAATCAATATACGCTTATTGTGATTTTTTTTTTTACTAAAAATATGTAGAAGAATACATATCGGCCTAAACTGAGAAAAAAATAAAACTATATATTTTTTGAGGACATTTATAATAGAAAAAAGTAAATAATATTGCTTTTTTTCAAAATTGTCGCTCTTTATTTGTTTACATCGCAAAAATTAAAAACTGCAGAGGTGATCAAATAACACCAAAAGAAAGCTCTACTTGTGGGAAGAAAAAGACGTCAATTTTGTTTGCGTACAACATCGCACAACAATTGTCAGCTAAAGCGACGCAGTGACGAATCATGAAAATGCTCTGGTCAGGAAGGGGGTAAAATCTTCCGGGGCTGAAGTGGTTAAATAACGCCCTGTCAGTTTGTAAATTTTTCCTTATATAGTTACTCTTTTTCTGCCATTATATCATTCAGCTTCCTTAGTCTGACAAGTCCAGAGAGAGAAGAAAAGACACGGGCTCCAGTCATCTCATGCGGAATGAAGAATCTCTGGGAGGTGAAGACTTTATTGATTGCAGGGAACAGATTTAGAGACAGTCATAAAAGTGATATATTAAGTGAAAATGTCCTTTTATCTGAACAAAATTAGGTTTTATCTGTATTCCCAACTAATGATTCTTAAATTGCCCAGCTGCACAGCTTGAAGTGTATAGTAAAAAAAAAAAAAAAAAAAAAAAAAAAAAAGTTTGAAATAAAGTCCTTTGAGTCTTTAATTAAATGGAATTACATTTAAATCTAAAAAGAAATTGTTCAGAGACAATGCTAGGTCTCATGCCGCTGAAATAAATGGGGACTGAAGCATCACTTCAATAAAATTCTGCAATAAAGACCAAAACGCTGCTGGCAATTTGGGTGCAATTTTCGCTTGTGCAACTAGAAATCACCCACCCAGATGCCCAAGGTCAGCATATCCACCCTGCAGACCTCCGACACCCACTGTAAACACTAGATGATCAGCCACTTGCTGACCAGGCCTTTTCTGGCACTTTTTGTGTACAAGTTTATAAATCAGTATTTTTTGCTGAAAAATTACTTAGAACACCAAAACATATAATTTTATAATAAATATAAAAAATGTTTTAGTAGTTACCCTAGAGAATAAAATGGCGATTGTTGCAATATTTTATTTCACACAGTATTTGTGCAGTGGTTTTTAAAATGCAATTATTTTGGGGGAAAAATTTACTTTAATGCATTTTAACTCGTTCATGGCTAAGGCTATTTCTGACATTTATTGCTTGCAAGTTAAAATCCGTTTTTGCTAGAAAATTACTTAGAACCCCCTACTATTATATATATATATATATATATATTTTTTTTTTTTTTAAAGGACTAGCGTCAAATGTAGAGCTTTAAGGACACCGCCACTCGCTGTTTCTTCTTTTTAGGGGCTTTGTTTTCCCATTTTTATTAAAAGCAAGTTCAGCAAACAAAACATAGGTATCCCTCGCAGGGGTTTCAGCATTCCCTTTCCCATCAACAAAACGACATTCAGCCTAGATGGCGCTCACTTGCAGCAAGGCTGCTCTGGCCTTACACTCCAGGCCCTTTTCTGTCTCATACAGACTGTTTCACCAAACACCTTGGTGCATATAGCTAGCAGCCTCTTGCTGCTCTGGCTCCCCCGTGGAGCCCTCCTAACTCCTGGTACTCAGACTTCCTATCTGCCGGAGTGGAGCCCAGAACCATGGTCAAGTTACTACTAAAAGCCCAGCACACACCTGACCAATCAGTATGCTGGCTGTTCTCAAATCAGGACCCAGGACTATGGATTTCATCCCACCCGGATCTCTCAGAGATCCCTGAGCTCCAGGTCCCAAAGTGGACTTTGCAAAACACTGAGGAAACTTAAAGGCCAGTTTCTTCTTCATATTACAAGCTCCCTGGAGCCCCTCAACCCCTCTGGTTGAGAATTCTGGGTCAAAACCTGCTTCTACTTCTAGACCCTAGGGCAGTGATGGTGAACCTTGGCACCCCAGATGTTTTGCAATTACATTTCCCATGGTGCTTGTGCGCTCTGCAGTGTAGTTGAGCATCATGGGAAATGTAGTTCCGAAACATCTGGGGTGCCAAGGTTTCCCATCACTGCCCTAGGGCAACGCTCTACCTCAAAATAAATAAATATATATATTTAGCGGAGAATCTAGAGAATAAAATGGCGATCGTTGCAATATTTTTTGTCACACTGTATTTGTGCAGCAGTCTTTGAAAAGCAATTTTTTAGGAAATAGGACACTTTAATGAATAAAAAAAAAAAAAAAAAAACTTAACAGTAAAGTTAGCCCAATTGTTTTGTATAATGTGAAAGATGATGTTACGCCGAGTAAATAGCTACCCAACATGTCATGCTTTGAAATTGCGCACATTTGTGGAATGGCAAAAAACGACGGTACATAAAAAAACCTCTATAGGCAGCGCTTTAAAAAAAAAATACCAGTTACCATGTTAGAGTTACAGAGGAGGTCTAGTGCTAGAATTATTGCTCTCACTCCGATCACTACAATCGCGGCGATACCTCACGTGTGATTTGAACTCCGTTTACATATGCAGACATGACTTACTTGTGCGTTTACTTTGCTGCGTGAGCTCACAATTCTGAATACTGTCTTTTTTTTTTTTTTAAACGGCACCATTAGCAGCCGAGTAAACCTCAAGTCATGTTGTGACGTAGCTTCCAGGCTTACAGACACAAGACTGGAACAAAGTCATTTCTGGCTTCGTTCCAGTCTTAGCTGGCGGAAGTGCTGGATTGGATCTCCCGGTGGGACGGGAGGCTCGGGAAGATCGGTGGAAGGCTGCGGGAGGGGGGACATCCCCCCTCACTCCTCCGGTATAATAGAGTGGCTTTTTAGCTGCATCGGTTGTCATCCCTGAAGAGCCGACCTCCCGCTCTAAAAAACAGTACCGGGATGATGCATGCAACTGCATGCATCATCCTGGTATAACCCCTTAAACCCGAGGCTGCATATGTGCATACGTTCGCCGGGAAGGAGTTAATACAAAAAAACACAACATATAACCCAATTTTTTGGTACATTATAAAAGATTGTTACGCCGAGTAAATAGATACCTAACATGTCACGCTTTAAAATTGCGCACGTGCATGTAAACATCTCTTGTAATAGAAATAAGGGATGACAGGTCCTGTTTATAGATAGATCAGGGGGTCAATAAGAACCCAAATCTCTCCTCTACCTTTAAAAGCAAAAGATAAAAAAAAATTCTGATCTTTTGCTTTAGAAAAACAAAAAAAATGTTTACTTCCGCTCTAGAACAGAAGTGACATCATGACGAGGCTCTGGTCCTCCAAGACAATAAAAAAAGCGATCACAGGCGATCTGGTCTCTGGTATCCTCTATGGCCAGCTATGTAACGATGCGCAACAAAACACTGTTCTGAAAGTGATCCAGCATTCTGCAATAAAATACACTTACCTACTTGCTTGTAGTCTCCTGCGTCAGTAGGGCAGTGGACGGTGTCAGTGCAACAGTGGATGATGTCATTAGAGCAGAGGACATGTCAGTAGGACAATGAATGGTGTCAGTCAGTAGGGCAGTGGTCTTTGTCCACTATACCCGGCAGAACGGATGAGTATTCTCTCAACAGGCAAATCTCCCCACTGTCAAAATACAAAGGTTCAGTGGGAGGGATTACCCCAGCCACATTGAATGGGTGGAAGGGGGAATCAAGTCATTTTCTTTCGTTCAACCAGTAGGGTGAACAAAACAAAATGACTTGTGTATGGCCAGCCTAACACTAGTTATAAGTGTGGAAATGACCCCTTACATTGGTAGTCAGTGAAAAATTGCCCCCCTCTTTTGGTGGCCAATGTAGGTAGGGGATCAATATCCTGGTGCACTAGCAACCTCCAGAAGAACCCTAGGGTTCCACCAAACCTTGGTTAGTAAATATTGCTATATAACAATAAATGTTACAAAAAAGGGCCAAACTGTGCATCTTGCGTATACTATTATGGCCTGGACGGTCTTACCTGTAGTACAGATGGAGAGGTTCCAGGAATGGCAGATAATATGGACTTCTGCCACTGTATGACCTACGTTGACCTTGACTTATGAGAAGAAGCATCAATTTCCAGCTCCCAGGAGGTGAATAACTATCACAGGAGAGAATTTACACAGCTATATTATACCTACTTTCATTTCACTGACGGTCCCGCACAAGTGTCAGACTGATGAAAGCTTTGCAGGAGGACAATCTCGGCTCTTCTCTACAATTACCTTTTTCATTTTCTACGTTTCATTCATGCCACTTTCCTGCTTTTCCATTGTCATTTTCTCCTCCACTACACTTGACCCAGGAGTATTTCCTGGCTTTACTTCATGATTGTTTCAGATTTACAACATTCTCTTTGGGCCATAACAGGATTCTCCTCCGTCTGGTTTACGTTTCATTTTTTTTTCTGTTGGAAGAACTAAGATATTTCAGTAAATACGTAGCTCCAAAATATCCCATTTTCAGAGGGACATTCAGATGTTTATGGGAAGGCTGGAAAAGTATTTAAACTAGGATTGTGGGGGGAGGGAGAATTAGATTATAATGGGACAGACAGGGGTCAGCCCCTATCAGTGGGTGAAATGGGGAAAGAGGGGGAGGGCAAAGGCAGATTATTATTATTTATTATACAGGATTTATATAGTGCCAACAGTTTGTGCAGCGTTTTACAACATGGGGCAGACAGTACAGTTACAATATAATTCAATATAGGAGGGATCGGAGGGCCCTGCTCGTTAGTGCTTACAATCTAGAAGATATGAAGGTTCCTATGTTACAACCATTGGAAATGGTACTATTGGTACTAAAACAAAAAATATGCAACATATATTTGCAAAATGTGACAATGAATTAAAGTGTTTTTTCACCAATGCCAGAAGTCTGCCAAGCAAAATAGATGAGTTGTAAGCTCTGGTTTTAAGGAGAACGATGATCTAATTGGTATTGCTGAATCTTGGCTTTATTCGTCACATGACTGGGTTATTAATATTACTGGCTATGCTCTCTTTCTGAAGGACAGGGCAAAACAGAGGGGTGGTGGTGTCTATCTCTACAGTATGTGAGAAGTGATCTCAAATTGAGTGTGAAAGAGGACCTAGTTGATGAAGAGTGTGATGGATCTGAAGCACTATGGGTGAAACTGTAAATGGGTGTGCGAACTACAAAAGGTTGTCATTGGAGTTTGTTATTTACCTCCCAGTGTTAATGAGGTGGTGGAGACTCAGCTCCTTGCATAGATGGAAAGGGCTGCAAGGGCTGGGACAGTGATAATAATGGGGGATTTTAACTACCCAGAAATTGACTGGAGTAATGGCACTGCTGGGACAGTTAAAGGGCAAAAATTTATAAACCTATTACAAGACAATTTTATGGTCCAATATCCCCGACTAGGAATGACACTCTGCTGGACTTGGTAATCTCTAACCATGCAGAGCTTATTACCAATATTCATATAAAAGAACATCTGGGTAGCAGTGACCATAGCATGATTTCATTTAATGTTAGCTGTAAGCAACAAACACATACGGGAAAGATAAAAACACTTTAACAGAACAAATTTTCCATGGATGAGGGCGGCTCTCCAAGACTTATGCCTTGTACACACCAGTCGGAAATTCCAACCACAAAATCCGCCAGACTTTTTCTGACGGATTTTGTCCTAAACTGGTGTTGCATACACACGGTCGGACAAAGTTGTTGGAAAATCCCATCGTTCGGAAAGTGATGACGGGACTACGTTGAGGCTAGTAGCCAAATAGCTTTGGTCTCGTAATTTGATCTGAGCATGCGTGGCACTTTGTCCGATCAGAATTCTCTACAAACGATCGGAAAAGTCTGATCGGATTTTTTTGTTAGAAGATTTGAGATTCTGCTCTATTTTGTAAATGCTAGAAAATTTGCGCAAACCAATCAATAATAGCTTATTGGCCTAAACTGAGGATACATTTTTTATTTTATATATTTTTGGGGGATATTTATTATAGCAAAAAAGAAAAAAATAATGCGTTTTTTTTTTAGTAGCTCAGTCATACTTCTAAAGTCAGTTAAGTTGCATTCACAACAGCACTTTGCAGTAAGGCATGATAAAACAATTTTAATGTGTTGCCATTTGTTGTAAATGACATCTAATTGAACATATACAGTAGATCTAAGAGCATCCGTACTATAGTGCACCATAATGCACTGTGTATTGTGGGGTGCAGCATTGTCAAAAACCAACCTTAGTAAATAGGTAAGAAGGTATATCACATTTACTTGCTTTAAATGTTTTTTATGTTTGTATTTTTTTTAACATTTTTCAGTTGCTTCCTGGTTTCTGACCTTGGTCAAAATTATGTCATACATCCCAAGAGTCTTTATGGGCATTATTTTTCCCTTAAACTGGAGGAGGGGCTTTCTCAACTAAGCTCACCTGCATGCCTCAGCCAAGGGTAGATGGGTCCAGGAAGTACATGTTACATGACCCTGCCTTTACTCAAGATGGCTGTAGCTAGAAATGCTAGGGGGTGTTTTTCAAAGTGATTTCTCAACAAAATAAAGCATGGAGACATGAAGCTCCAGGCTCCTTCAGAAAAAATACTAATACTGTAGCTGCTGACTTTCAATTTTAGAACACTTACCTGTCCAAGAGTCCAGCGGTATCCTCACCCAAGATGTTTCAATCAGCTCTCTGGGTGCTACCGTCGCCATCTCGGCTAAGGGAAACCCAGCCAGATGAGGGAGCGGTTACCTGTCGAAAACAGGTACCCGAAACACCCCACCCTCTATTTACTGCAGCAAGGTGGCTCGGCTGCGCAAACCGACGTACCTGTACATCGGTCTGTGCATGTGGTAGCCCACCCGTGATCACAGTACAGAGAGGCAGAATGGGGATTTGCCGATGTAAACAAGGCGGATACCCATTCTGACAGGGATCAACCTGGAGATCTGCTGTTCCTAGTGATCAGGAACAGCGATCTCTGTGTTGTACCAGTAAGTCCATCCCCCACACAGTTAGAACACACCAAGGGAACACAGTTAACCCCTTGATCACCCCTAGTGTTAACCCCTTCCCTGCCAGTGTCATTTATACAGTAATCAGTGCATTTTTTTTTATCACTGTAATAATAATAACTGTCCCTAAATAGTGTCACTCGAGGTCAGATTTGTCCGCTACAATCCTGCTAAAAATCGCAGATCATCATTACCAGTAAAAACAATAATAAACAAATAAGTCCATAAAGCTATCCCATAGTTTGTAGAAGCTATAAATTTTGCGCAAACCAGTATATATATGCTTAATGTCATTTTTTTATTTACCAAAAATATGTAGAAGAATACATATTGGCCTAAACTGATTAATAAATTCGTTTTTTTATATTTTCTTTTTTGGATATGCATTATAGCAGAAAGTTAAAAATTGTTTGTTTTTTTCAAAATTGTCCCTTTTTTTTATAGCGCAAAAATAAAAACCGCAGAGGTGATTAAATACCACCAAAAGAAAGCTCTATTTGTGAGAATAATCAATTTTGTTTGGGTACAGCGTCGCATGACCGCACAATTGTTAAAGTGACGCAGTGCTGTATCGCAAAAAAAATGGCCTGGTCATTAAGGGGGTAAATCCTTCCAGAGCTGAAGTGGTTAAAGACTGAATATTCAAATAGTAATTCTATACAAATTCACATGAGTCCAGAGGATGACCAAACAAATTCTTGAATGCACCCAAACTCTGATTAGATGCAAAAACTTTAGTGAAGGGTAGCCCCATTGAAATCATGGAGTCTGCCTGTTCCCGCAGCTAAATGTCTCTTATGCAGAGATCACATGCAAGTGATTGGCCCTGGATGCAGGCAGTCTGCATGAGCAATTACATGCAACTACTATTCTTTCCTATTGCTTTCATTCAGGCTGCCTCCCACATCTAATCACAGGAAGCCCCCGATGGGGTTCTTGCATTTAATCGAAGTGTGGGTGCAGTCGCAGGTGTGAATGCACCCAAAGACAGCAACCTAATCTCACTGTAAATACGGTATTTTTGATTGAGAAAATAATCTGTACTGGCCTGTACTATTTGAAAAATTATGCTACATAAAGTTTGTTCATGTGGATAACAGCCCAACGCTATGACATATGTATCTAAATTATTTTCTCAGATGTTTGCATTTGCACTAAATGTTGTTCTCCTTATCAAACCTTCAAATAGGATTTCTCCTTGCCCTGGTTTCTGCAAACGATTCCTAGTGAAATGATGCCACCTAGTGTGCACATACTGACACGTATCAGACATTCTAAGTCACCAGTGATCATATCCGTCCAAATTCTTTATTAAATGATTATCATTTTAAAATATTCATAAAGTTAATTGAACATTTAAAAGGAGTCAGACTCTTCCCTGAATGTCTGGAACAGAGAAGCACCCTCAAGGATGTGATGTGCAATGACTGAACATCTGGCCAGCTCTAGGCGATAGTCTTTGGAGGTTTCACAGCTTCTCCAGGATTATACACCAGTTCCCCTGATCATGGTACGTGTGTTGGACTGTAACATCCTTCAGTTTTCTGCACAGTGCCTCCAGCTCCCCTTCCCGAAACACGTGGTAGTATCGATGATACACCGAGCTGGGCACCAGCTGCTCTTCCCCCATAGAGGCTTCAGACTTCTTGGATTGACATTTTGGCTTGAGATGCCATGGCACTAAAAGGTCCTGAGAGTCAAAAGATGTTCTGTTAGTGTGAACAGGTAATTTGCTATTGAGGTCCTGATTTACATCAGAGTCCCTACTCAGCGGTAATGGTTCTTTAGAACTTTCCTTCAAGTACTTTGATTTCTTCTTATTGTACTCTTGTTCCATCGCCCAGACATAGATCAACACCTGCCCACCTTTCCTCAGGAGACCAGTTAATTCTTGTATAGCTGCCAATCTTCTTTCCTGAATATAGATGAAAAAGAGCAATTTATAACACTCTGTTTTCAAATGCAAAGAAACAGCCTCACCGATTGTAAAATAGATGTAAACCCCAATTTAGTTTCATTTAGTCTGTTAAAGCACTGAGTATAGTAAACAAATGCAAGACCCTTTTTTGCTTTTAGAAAATACAGTTTCCACTTTTTTTTTGTTTTAATACAGTTCTCCGCATACGGCTCGTGTAAAGGCTTGGAAAGATCAATTTGTAAATGGATAGAAAACTGGCTAAAAGACCGAATTCAGAGAGTACTGGTTAATGATTCTTATTCTGAATGGTCTAAGTCAGTGTTTCTTAACCTTTTAGTCAAGGTGCCCTTTAAAATTATGGACAATCTGGAGGCACCCCTTTTTTAGAATGTAAAAAACTGTTTGAATCATTTTACATAATGCAGCAATATCCACACATGTAGGACACCAAACCTAAGCGGTGATTTATTTCTTCTAAAGCAAATACTTTTGCACACTGGTACGGACTAGTATTCCAATGTTTCTCGTCTCCCTCAATTTCTCTCCATCGGTCAGCTAACCAGCGCTGAGGGAGAGAGGCAGAGGAGGGTCTATGATGCTGTGGAGGCAACAGACATCTTCCTTATTAACTGATGACATCACTGGTTGGTAGGTTGACAGTGTCTAGATAGTCGTAATGTGCACTATGAAAGCCCGTGGCTTTGTGTAACTAAAAGGCAAGCTTTATCACCCTGCCAGCTTGTATAACATTTTTGATAGATTTGTAGCCATTTTGCCAAGGTACCCCTGAAAAAGTCTCTAGGCACCCTGGTTGAAAAAGGCTGGTCTAAGGTTGTTAGTGGTGTACCGCAGTGGCTCTCAACCCTGTCCTCAATTACCCCCAACAGGCCATGTTTGCAATTTTTTCTTTATCTTGGAGACAATGGCTTGGTATTTAAATCGGAGACAATGGCTTGGTATTTTGGACAGCTATTTTATGTAAGGCCCCTTTCACAGTGGAGCATCGGCAGTAAAGCGCCGCCTTACCGGCGGTTCGGCAGCGGTGCCCATTCAGTTCAATGGGCAGTAGCGGTGTATACACTGCTACAAAGATGCTGCTTGCAGGACTTTTTTTTAGCGTCCTGCCAGTACAGCACCGCTCCAGTGTGAAAGAACTCGGGCTTTCACACTGGAGAGGCTTTTTACAGGCGCTTTGCAAGCGTTGTAGTGCCTGTAAAGCATCTCAGTGTGAAAGGGGTATAAGATAAATTCCCAAAACATGGCCTTTTGGGGGTACTTGAGGACAGGGTTGAGAACTACTGGTGTACCCCAAGGTTCAGTGTTGGGACCCTTACTTTTTAATACATTTATAAATGATATAGAGCTTGGGATTAAAAGTACCATTTCAGTGTTTGTAGATGACACCAAGCTATATGATGGAATAACATCGTTACAGAATGTCTCCAACTTACAAGCTGACCCCAATGCACTGTTTCATTGGGCAACTATGTGGCAAATGAGGTTGAGCCCTGGATCACGTTAATGCGATTAGGCATGCAATTTGACATGTCAAGTCACATGCCAAATCACTGGCTATTGCCTGCAATGGAACCGGCCGACTTTGCGGTGCCACATAGATTCCAAAAGTTATTTCTGTACTACTTTTGGAGATTTCAATAGACATCTGTGCAGGAAACCGCAAAAGATGGACCAATGCTTGAGACTTTCTCTGGATCAATGGGAACGTTTGATCTGTGAAAACAAGGAGACGGGAACTTTTGAAACTCTAGTTTGTACCCTAGAGTTATTGAGGAAGTCATCCATCTGTCTCAACACTCTTCCTGCCAGATCCTTGAGAACTGCAGAAGTCTTCCCCCCACTCGAGTGAGCGGGGTCGCCCCTTCATAAGGAGGCTTTAGTATTTTGTCTTGTAGGTTTCCTCCCTCAGGACTTTAGTCCCTGGGGTGGACCCTGAGGTCAACTTTACGGCGGAGGCCGTCATGACTGCCTGGGGGCAGACGCCCCTGGTACTGGAGAAAGAGTTTGTTTAAATGAAATACGTTTACTCCTCTTCCTAACTGGGTATTTTTTGCACTAGAAATTTTTTGGATATATTTATCCAAATCATCCCCGAACAGCCGTTCACTGTGAAAAGTAAAACTAGCCAGGAGCTTTTTGCATGGCGCTTCGGCTGACCAATTTTTCAACCACAAGATTCTATGCATATGTACCAGCCCAAGCGCAAGGCGTGGATAATAGAATCTCTCATTACGTCTCTCATAGCGTCTATTGCAAAACATAAAGCCCTTGGTAGCTCGGCTAAATCCTGGGTCTGCTCATCAGGAATAACCGTGAGCACCTGTCTAAAATAGTCTCCCAAGGATTGACATACACCAATTGCTGCCAGCGCAGGCTGAGTCACTGAACCTGCCAGAGAAAAAGTGTTTTTTAATAGTAATTCCAACTTCTTATCCTTTGGATGCCTGAGAATTTGAGCATTGTCTACCGGACAAGCCAAACTTTTACTCACAGAGGATATAGCAGCGTCAATTGCTGGTATCTTCCACTTCTTAGTGAATTTTTCCTCCATAGGATAAAGTGTTGAAAACTTTTTAGGAGGAAAAAATTGCTCATCTGGGTGATCTCACTCATAATACATATGCTTTTCCAGCAATGAATGGACAGGAAAGGTATGCACAGCTTGAGGAGGCTTTGGCGAACCAAAACAAGAATTGGGCTTATCAACCGACTCAGTTAAGGGTAGCATAAATGTGGAACGGACCATCTCAGTAAGAGAGTGCACCATCAATCTTTCAGATTGTGAAGTAATCCTTACGCATTTGACCCCTCAGAAGAGGAGTCATCAGCCTCTTCACGGTCCACTGAGAGAAATTCGTCTTCTCCCAAACCTAGTTCCTCAGTTTGAGGGTCCTGGGTAATGGACGGGGACCTGTTGCGCTTTGTCCCACACTGGGATGCGATTAAAGCCGCTAACCTTTCTTCCAAACCTATCACGGCTGAGGAAAAACGTCTTCAGTAATATAGACAAGGGGCTGCAGTGTTAGAAACATTTCCCAGTCCTGACGGCTCACTCTGACCAGCCACCTCAGATCTCTTAGGGGAGGATAACATTGTAGAGATGATTTTAGGCTCTTTAGAGCTTGAGGGAGTCCCTTTTGAGCCCTTATTTGGGGCGATTCTACCTCCCCTTCTGACCTGATGCAGAGGTACTACCAGAAGAAATTGCACCCACTGCTTTAGCAAACCGCCCAGCAACTGCCGCTGCTATTAGTGCTCAGGCTGGTGCTTTAATAAATGTGCCAAGGGAATGCCTGTGTCACCACTTACCCCCTTTTTGTTTGTGTCCCTCCGACAGCTTGCAGTCAGCAAAATTGAGCTTTTTAAGTGTACTCCCACACTGGATGTTGCTGCACGCCAACGCCGCGCTAAGCCACGCCCCCTCCATATTTTCACCACGCACCCCCTCCTCCTCTTTTTAAAAAAAGCATTTTTTCTGCGGGAATGCGGGCTTCTGATCCGACGGGCTTGGCGCGCGCACGTGTGTGTGTGTTTGTGTGTGTGGGGGGGGGGGGGGCAAGGAGAGCTGACAAAACCCGCTGTGCAGAGGCGGTGGGGAATGGAGCAGCATCTGCCGATCGTTCTGGCTCCCCCCTCAATCCAGGGAGAGGGGGAAGAGCTTTTGTCCAGGTGTGGGGTGTTTTTGGAGAAACCCCCCCCCCCCCAACATCTTACCGGAGGCCTGGGACTGCTAGCCAGAGGGAAGTCTGGCGTTTCTGCTGAGACAGAGTGATCTGTGCAAAGCATGACAATGTACGTGCTCTATACAGCCCCCAGTGGTGACTTTTAGGCATGATAACATTCACTTTTAAAGGAGACCATTCATGAAGAGAATTTAAAATTCCTTAGAAATATCCACTTATCTTTCCAGCCGCAGGGATTCTGTGGTAAAACAAATCAGACCCAATCTTCACCCTTCACGATGGGCTCCGTTAAAAAACCTTCAGGAACCCGGGACCCCTCTTTATCGGGGGATCCACACTCCTGGACCTGTAAAGCACCACGCCAGGAGAACTTTATGGCTGAAAAAATCCCGGGGTCCAGCTCTCTAAAAAGAGAAGCGTTTCAGGCTAAACCTTGGTTCTTCCAGCACAGGGTCTTGGTACCATTCAAGTCGGCCTAAAAAGACACTTTGAATGGATCCGGTCGCAAAGCTTGCCCCAGCAAGGAATATTCCAGTGGAGCTCAGCATAGCACATCTTTACTTGTGATCAACGCCTAAGACACTGGTGAAAAAACTGAGGGACTCTCAGTAGTGGGAGGGGTTAAATAGGGAATGGAATTCCTGTCTTAGGGTGTGCCAGTGTCCATCACCTGAAGGTGGCCTATAACCCACATACTAACTACTTTGGCTCTGTGTCCCATGATGTACAATAAAGAAAGGATATCGGGGAAGTGGAGAAAGTGCAGAGAAGGGCAACCAAACTGATAAGAGGCATGGAGGAGCTCAGCTATGAGGAAAGATTAGAGGAACTGATTTTATTCTCGCTTGGAAAGAGGATATTAAAGGGGGGGATAAGATCAACATGTACAAATACATAAGGGTCCATATAGTGAACTTGGTGTTGAGTTATTCACTTTAAGGTCATCACAGAGGACAAGGGAGCATGCTTTATGTCTGGAGGAGAGGAAATATAATCTTCAAATATGGAAAGGATTCTTCATGGTAAGAGCTGTGAAAATGTGGAATAGACTCCCTCAAGAGCTGGTTCTGGCCAACTCAGTAGATTGCCTTAAAAAAAAGGCCTGGATTCTTTCCTAAATGTACACGATATAACTAGGCACTAAAATGTATAGGTAAAGTTGGGGGGGATTAGGAAGGAATTTTTTCCCCTGCTGGAGAAAATTGGTTCATGCTTTGCTGAGGTTTTTTGCCTTCCTCTGCAACTGTGGGTATAGGATTGTGTATATGGGATTTTCTGTTTTTTTTTTTTCGCTTTTATTGGTTGAATTCACTTGTCTTTTTTCAACTAACTATGTAACTATGTATATCCCAACCTCTGTGCAACCACTTCTCCTCTACATGGATGCACTCTGATGGTAGCTGTATGTCATAGCTCAGGGTGGGTTTTCTCCACACTGGTGGACAATGCCTGTGCAAAGCTCATGTGACAAGAAGGGGATAACACAGGAGCACAACTGGAAGATGGGGGCACAAAGTTGTCACTCCATTGCAGGAAACACCTCAAAGACCTTCATGGCAAAATCACTGGGTATTATTTTAATAAAAACTGCAAATTAAAACATATTAAAATGTAGCAGGGGATTTTTCCACGGTGCAATAGAATACTAACAAAATATAATTAAAAATTCATATAATTTTATTCAAAAATGTTAAGATAAATACAAATATGTAATTCAATAATGTACAGAAGGCAGTGAGTACATAGCTATTATACTTTGGGGGTCCCAATAGTAAATGTTGATGAAATAATCGCACTTCTTCCCAACATGTTTCGCAATGAGCTTCTTCAGGGGAATGTGCAACTGACAATAAAGAGAATATGTTATAATATTTGAAAAACAACATACTGTGCAATAATAAGTCATAATACAAAAGCAAAAGGGAAAAGGAGAAAAAAACCTATATTTAATACAAAAACACAAATTGTCCCAGTGTGCGTGGTCCAACACGGCGGCGCTTACCCTGATCAACAACTACACCGCAACCCCGGAACCGGCAAATGATGTTGAGAAATTGTTTGGGCACCGTACAGCCAAACCAAATGCCCCCCGGGCCCAATGGAGGACACAGATGGGGGTAAGTCAGCGCTAAAAAGTAAATTAAGAAAATGAGTAAAATGACATTGGAGCATTTTGATATATATAGAAAAGTAAATTTTTTGATATATGATATTAGTTATTATATTATCCTCAGATATATGAGGAAATAGGGGCATAAGCCTCCATATTGTACTAGTTAAAAAACTCAGTAGGAGATAACCTACCAGTTACCGGAGAGTGGAGGATCCGACGGTGCAGCCGTGTACGTGTCATACCTCTGACTGATTATTCCATGACCCAATGTCATTTTACTCATTTTCTTAATTTACTTTTTAGCGCTGACTTACCCCCATCTGTGTCCTCCATTGGGCCCGGGGGGCATTTGGTTTGGCTGTACGGTGCCCAAACAATTTCTCAACATCATTTGCCGGTTCCGGGGTTGCGGTGTAGTTGTTGATCAGGGTAAGCGCCGCCATGTTGGACCACGCACACTGGGACAATTTGTGTTTTTGTATTAAATATAGGTTTTTTCTCCTTTTCTCTTTTGCTTTTGTATTATGACTTATTATTGCACAGTATGTTGTTTTTCAAATATTATAAAATATTCTCTTTATTGTCAGTTGCACATTCCCCTGAAGAAGCTCATTGCGAAACATGTTGGGAAGAAGTGCGATTATTTCATCAACATTTACTATTGGGACCCCCAAAGTATAATAGCTATGTACTCACTGCCTTCTGTACATTATTGAATTACATATTTGTATTTATTTATCTTAACATTTTTGAATAAAATTATATGAATTTTTAATTATATTTTGTTAGTATTCTATTGCACCGTGGAAAAATCCCCTGCTATATCCCCTCTCCCCCCTCTTTTTCCCTCTAGTTACAAAATTTCAGACATATAAGGGGATGAGGTGCCTAGTGTATTAGGGTGTCACTGGGAAGTTAGGACCAATCAGTTTATATTAAAATGTAATTGTTTAAAATTCCACTGACCTGTTAAAGATTTGAGAATTTACTTATTAGGTTTGTAGTTTAAAATTCCTAACCCCTTCCCATCGGCTCCTGCAAATGGATTTGCATTTTAATAAGTGAAATACTGTAATTATTTGACCCCTTCGCAAAGCATGATTTAGTACTTGGTGGCAAAACCCTTGTTGGCAATCACAGAGGTCAGACGTTTCTTGTAGTTGGTCACCAGGTTTGCACACATCTCAGGAAGGATTTTGTCTAACTCCTCTTTGCAGATCCTCTCCAAGTCATTAAGGTTTTGGGGCTGATATTTGGCAACTCAAACCCTCAGCTCCCTCCACATATTTTCTAAGGGATTAAGGTCTGGAGACTGGCTAGGCCACTCCAGGACCTTAATGTGCTTCTTCTTGAGCCACTCCTTTGGCTGTGTGTTTTGGGTCATTGTCCTGCTGCAATACCCATCCACGACCCACAGTACATGGCCCCCTCCATCGTCCCTTTGATGTGGTTATGTTGTCCTGTCCCATTAGCAGAAAACCCCCCCCAAAGCATAACGTTTTCACCTCCATGTTTGACAGTGGGGATGGTGTTCTTGGGGTCAAATGCAGAATTTCACCTCCTCCAAACACGGCGGGGTGAGTTGATGCCAAAGAGCTTCGATTTTGGTCTCATTTGACCACAATACTTTCACCCAGTTCTCCTCTGAAGCATTCAGATGTTCATTAGCAAACTTCAGACTGTACATGCACTTTCGTGAGCAGAGGGACCTTGCGGGCGCTGCAGGATTTCAGTCCTTCACGGCGTAATGTGTTACCAATTGTTTTCTTGGTGACTATGGTATCAGCTGCCTTGAGATCATTGACAAGATTCTCCCATGTAATTCTGGGCTGATTCCTCACCGTTCTCATGATCATTGAAACTCCACGAGGTGAAATCTTGCATAGAGCCCCTGACCGAGGGAGATTGACAGTTATTTTTGTTTCTTCCATTTGCGAATAATCGCACCAACTGTTGTCACCCTCTCACCAAGCTGCTTGGCGATGGTCTTGTAGCCCATTCCAGCCTTGTGTAGGTCTACAATCTTGTCCCTGACATCCTTGGACAGCTCTTTGGTCTTGGCCATGGTGGAGAGATTGACATCTGATTGATTCTGTGGACAGGTGTCTTTTATATAGGTAACAAGCTGGGATTAGGAGCACTCCCTTTAAGGAGGTGCTCCTACTCTCAAGCTTGTTACCTGTATGGAAGACACCTGGGAGCCAGACATCCTGCTGTTTGATAGGGGATCAAATACTTATTGCACTAATTTAAATACAAATCAATTTATATCTTTTTTGAAATGTGTTTTTTCTGGATATTTTTGTTGTTGTTTATTTCTTTGTCAGTGAGCAAACATACAAAATCAGCAGGGAATCAAATACTTTTTTCCCCTCACTGTATAATCATTTAAAGACTGAATATTCAGATTCCAGTTCTGACTAATTGTCTTTAGTTATTTCTATTTTACACTTTATACTTTAAACATTTTAGTTAGCCAAGTGTTCTAAAGAAGCAAAAACACAACTATTCAGACATATATGAGGTCCAATAATCGACCTACCTCAGTGGCGAAATGGTGTATCACTGCTATAGAGATACAGGCATCAAATGAACCAGGTCTGAATGGGACTGACAAAGCGTCACAAACACAGGCCTCGTATTCCTTTTCTCCGCAAATGTCTACAAGATTTTTACTGCGGTCACAACCTACCTGCACAAAGAAGAGGGAGACATTAAGATTAGCAACAGGAGACATGAAAATATATGTTTGCCGAAGACCCCTGAGATATGCTACAAATGTGATAATCAAAAGAAGTAAAAAAGAACAAACTAAAAACATTGAAAAAGCCAGTCAGAAAATTTGTTGGCTAAACAGTGACTGCATCCAAGCAGCTGCAGTCACTGTTTTGGTATTCTGACAGCCATTGGGTGGCAGCTGTCAGAATACAATACTCAGTAAGGGAGATTCGCTCATCCACATTATTATTATGGATGAAGGAACGAAAGACATCTATGCCAGTATGGCGAGTTTTACTGTAATTTATGCTGAAGTTGGCCAACATTTAACAGTAAAGAAAAATAAAAATAAAGACCTGTGAAATAAAATAAATTCATATGCCAAAATGATCAGAATACGTTTTTCACTAACTTGGACCTTTAAGTTCATGTTAAAGGCAGAAGGTTTTTTACATGAATGCATTTTACACATAAAAGATAAAAACCTTCCTGCGCTCCATCTCGATCCAGCGATGTGCAAGAGAACAGAAGCTCTCCAGGTCTCTCTCTCCTCATCGGTCCACACAGCCACTGGCTCCCGCTGCTGTCAATCACAGCCAGTGAGCCAATGAGGAGAGAGTGGGTAGGGAGGCAGAGCCATGCTCTGTTTGAATAGACAATGTAGAAACAAAAAAGGATGGCTGCACTCCCAAATTAGATGCAATAGAAAAATGTTTCTTGAACAGTATAAAAACAAATGCAAGGAGCAATGACAAAAGGGGAAAAGGTGACGCGTTTCACACGACTAGGGTGCTTTGTCAAAACCACTTAGAACACACTCACCAACATATTAATATACAAGAATATCAGGGGATCACATAACATAGTAAATTCAGAACAGGTGTAACTGCTTCGGTAATTGGATTCATATGTTCATTTCTTTGCTTCCAAATAGACAATTCACAAACGAATGGCTTTAACAATACTGTGGAAATTTACTATGTTATGCGGTCACCTGATTTTCTTGTATATTAATATGTTGGCGATTGTATTCTAAGACCCCTTTCACACTGAAGCACTTTGCAGGTGCTACAATGTTAAAAATAGCGCCTGCAAAGCGCCCTGAAACAGAGGCTTCATTCACTCGTGTGAAAGCCCAAGTGCTTTTACACTGGAGTGGTGCTCTGGCAGGGCGTCATAAAAAGTCCTGCCAGCAGCTTCTTTGGCGCGCATTAGGAGCGGTGAATTCAAAACTAAAGCTCCCCTGCCCATTGAAAACAATGGGGCTGGTATATGCGTTTTGTCGGCGGATTTAAGCCCTTTTCAGCCACTAGCGGGGGTTAAAACTGCACCAATAGCAGCCGAAAAGCGACGATAAAGTGGCGCTAAAAATAGCGGCGCTTTACCGCTGATGCCTGGGGCGGCTCAGTGTGAAAGGGGTCTAAATGGTTTTGACAAAGCACGCTAGTGGTGTGAAATGCGTCACCTTTTCCTCTGCCATTGCTCCTTGCATTTGTTTTTATACTCTTCTATAAAAAAATTCTATTGCATCTAATTTGGGAGTGCAGCCATTCTATTTTTGTTTATACGTTTGTCTGCAGCAGTGACAGGGCATGCACCCCATCTGATGCGTGTTAATTTACAGCTTAGCCGTCTTCACCTGGAGCATTTTTTTTATTTTCTGAATAGCCATTCACAGGAGCCTGCCTGCTCGAGTGGCCCATAGCAAGGGACTTGGCTATCGGGGGCACTTGGCATGAGGGAGAAGCCAGGACCACTGGCGAGGGACCCGAGAAAAGGAGGACTGGGGCTAATCTGTGAAAAACCATTGAACAGAACAGGTAAGTAAAAAAAAAAAAATCACAACCTTTACAATCACTTAAAATTACAAGAAATTCAATGGGGCTGACTTTTTTTTATAAACAGACTATTCTAAAAGTGTAAGTTTACTAAGGATAGTAAATAAGATAAATAAGATCACTGTATTTACCAGAGCTTGACAAATAGCAGGCACCAGGTCGCCATGGTGACTATAAATTGCATCCTGGCACCTGGGTTTTTGTCAGTCAGTCGGATCGGGGCATTCGGGTGACTGTGCTATCACCTGAATGCTTTCCCATACCCCACGAGTGCCCCCCTCCACTATGCATCTCGGGCTCTGCTTGCCCATTTGCGGGCCCGGGATTGGCCTAGCAGGTGCCGCTGGGTAGAGGGGAGGGAGGAGTGCGGGCCCACATCCACTTTCCTCCCCTTCTTGTTGCTGAACCCGGAAGCGATGTATATGAGTATATGTAGTTTCCCTGGTCAGGAAAGGCTATAATGCAGTGCGATCTGTATTGCATCACATTCAGTGGAGCACAGAGGAAACATGCAGGGTCTTTTAGACCCTGCATGTCTCTTTAAAGAGAACCTGTCACCAAAAAAATCATCACATAGGGGACTTTTTGTCCCCCATGTGATGAAAAAAAAAAGTTATTTTTTTTTTAAATTGTAAAAAATAAGTTTCACCCAAGCACTTAAAATCCCACCCAAAAAATTGAGGCCCACACCCACATATAGGCACAAACGTAAATGCATGCTTCAAGGTGCCTACGCCCGAATATGTCCATTGCGATAAAAGTTACACATCGCTGTGCATGCCTGAATGAGAGCAATAATGATATAGGTGATATCGTGAGACATAAAAAATTGAAACTACCACTATTTTATTCTCCAGGGCAGGGCTCGACAAAGCCCAGGCGCTAGGTCGTCATGACAACTAGGAATTGTGTCCTGGCACCTGGGCTTTTGTCAGCCCACATAAGAGAAGGGGTTTTGTCGTTGAAAATAAAGCTTTATTAGTGAAAAAAACAAAAAAAAAACTCTCACCTAACTTTTTAGCTGGCTTTTAGATTCAAAGCAAATTTCTCAAGCCCTGGTATTTACTATTCTCTAATGCAAAGTGAATAACCTCTAATAATTTAGTAAATCATCTCCAATCAGCCTGCACACTCATGGATTTTCGCAGTCAGTACATCAGCCCCCATACAAGCAAGACCTCGTGTTTCTCCTATAACCAGGGAGCAATTATGTGCTGCATTGTGCAGTACACAGAGGTACTATCCGAAAAAGGATACCGTATATACTCGAGTATAAGCCGAGATTTTCAGCCTCTTTTTTGAGGCTGAAAGTGCCCCCTCGGCTTATACTCGAGTCACCGCTGTCTGACTGCTCGATCAGCGTATCGAGCAGACAGACGGCGGACATTAAAATTCAAAAGCCGCGCCTCCTTCTCCGCCTCCGCCTGTGATAGGCGGAACACTGAATTTCCCAGCAGTCAGTGTTCCGCCTATCACGGACATCCGTTCATTCTCATACTACGGACGAGTATGAGAGGATGTCCGTGATAGGCGGAACACAGGCTGCTGGGAAATTGAGTGTTCCGCCTATCACAGGCGGAGGACGGAGGCGCGGCTTTTGAATTGTAGAATGGCCGCCGAGAAGAGCGGCGATCCATCGGCACGACACGGGACGGAGGAGGCACGGGACGGAGGAGGCACGGGACAGAGGAGGCACGGGACAGAGGAGGCACGGGACAGAGGAGGCACGGGACAGAGGAGGCACGGGACAGAGGAGGCACGGGACAGAGGAGGCTCGGGACGACGGCGGCTCGGGACGGAGGCTTGGGACACAGGTAGGCTGGACACACACACAAGGCTGCACGGACACACACACACACACACACACACACACACACACACACACACACACGGATGGATGGATGGATACACACACACACACACACACAGGGATGGATGGATGGATGGATGGATACACACACACACACACACAGGGATGGATGGATGGATGGATACACACACACACACACACACACACACAGGGATGGATGGATGGATGGATACACACACAGGGATGGATGGACGGACACACACACAGGGATGGATGGATGGATGGATGGATGGACACACACACAGGGATGGATGGACGGACACACACACAGGGATGGACGGACACACAGGGATGGACAGCCATGTCTCACCCTCGGCTTATACACGAGTCAATAAGTTTTCCAGTTTTTTGGGGGTAAATTGGGGGCCTCGGCTTATATTCGGGTCGGCCTATACTCGAGTATATACGGTAAGTATCCACAAAGGTACGCTCATCCTTCTAAAAGGCTATGAATCTGGACAGAAACCCTTCAGGATTATTTAGAGGAGAGAAGACCACAAATAAATGAAGACAATGCAGAACATTTACCAAAACACTGATGTGTAAAATGTTCTCATTAAGTGATCCAAACAGAGAAAAGAAAAATGACCTTGAAAGTGATCGGAACACGGCAAAAATGTTAATGAATTGTAAACCAATTGAAGCGAACAATGCGTATTAGTGTGTCATTTGCATCTAAATTGCATGAAATACATTTCAGCTCCAACTGGCTTTTTGTCTCCATCCAAATATAGCAATGAAGTGAGTTATGAGGCTCATTTACAGTTTCTGGAAGCTGTTAACTATTGGTGATTGGTTGTCATTTCTGTGTCATATACACAGAACATCCTTAGTGGCAGCTATTACAAGAAGATACATCTAAAAACAAAGCCACTAAAAACTAGAACATTGCATTTGCAAAGCAATTAATTCACTGATTATTTTTTCCTTTTCTTTACATACTCACACATAGAGCACCTAATAAACATTATGTCAGAAACCTTCATTCCCCTTTAGAAATATGAATACATGTGAAGTGTATCTAAACTCACAAACAAAAACGTAATATATTGCATTTTACCAATCCTTAGATGTGGTGGCTGCATCAGTTTTCTTCTTTTCAGCTTTTTCCCCTTTATTTTCATTACGTGATCCTGAGAATAACACACTTCCTTTCTCTGGGTGGCCATGCTCGCTCCTCCACTGCATTTATGGGAAGAGCCATGGTTGTCACCCAGGCTAGACTTCAAACATGTCTTCCTCTCTTCATTTACATTACAGTGGGGACGGAAAGTATTCCGACCCCCTTCAATTTTTCACTCTTTTGTTATTTGCAGCCATTTGCTAAAATCAAGTAAATTTTTTTGCCTCATTAATGTGCACACAGCACCCCATATTGACAGAAAAAACACAGAATTGCTGACATTTGTGCAGATTTATTAACAAAGAAAAGCTGAAATATCACATGTTCCTAAGTATTCAGACCCTTTGCTCAGTATTTAGTAGAAGCACCCATTCGATCTAATACAGCCATGAGTCTTTTGGGGAAAGATGCAAGTTTTTCACACCTGGATTTGGAGATCCTCTGCCATTCCTCCATGCAGATCCTCTCCAGTTCTGTCAGGTTAGATGGTAAACGTTGGTGGACAGCCATTTTTAGGTCTCTCCAGAGATGCTCAGTTGGGTTTAAGTCAGGGCCATTCAAGAACAGTCACGGAGTTGTTGTGAAACCACTCCGTTATTTTAGCTGTGTGCTTAGGATCACTGTCTTGTTGGAAGGTAAACCTTTGGCTCGGTCTGAGGTCCTGAGCACTCTGGAGAAGGTTTTTCATCCAGGATATCCCTGTACTTGGCCACATTCATCTTTCCTTCGATTGCAACCAGTCGTCCTGTCCCTGCAGCTGAAAAACAACCCCCAGCATGATGCTGCCACCACCATGCTTTACTGTTGGGACTGTACTGGACAGGTGATGAGCAGTGCCTGGTTTTCTCCACACATACCACTTAGAATTAAGGCCAAAAAGTTCTATCTTGGTCTCATCAGACCAGAGAATCTTATTTCTCACCATCTTGGAGTCCTTCAGGTGTTTTTGTTAGCAAACTCCATGCGGGTTTTCATGTGTCTTGCACTGAGGAGAGGCTTCCGTCAGGCCACTCTGCCATAAAGCCCCGACTGGTGGAGGGCTGCGGTGATGATTGACTTTCTACAACTTTCTCCCATCTCCTGACTGCATCTCTGGTGCTCAGCCACAGTGATCTTTGGGTTCTTCTTTAACTCTCTTACCAAGGCTCTTCTCCCCCGACAGCTCAGTTTGGCCAGACGGCCAGCTCTAGGAAGGGTTCTTGAATCCCCCAATACATCTGCTCTCCCCAAGCAGAAATAAGTAGAAAGAGTTCACCTATTTTGTGTGAAAAATGCTTTAACATTTTCCTTGTATCTTTACCTGTTGAGGTATAGTATCTACAATTTAGGAGCAAGCTCTTATTTAAAGTGCAACTTTATTTTTGGTACATTTACATTTATTTTATAGCTTGCCATTTCAGCGCACCCCTATTCCCTGATAATTTTGTACTCATCTGTCCCGGATCCAAAAAGTATCAACCACAAAGCAGCATAGCCACTTATCAACATCATCTGGTGAACTGAATGGGTGAGAGGGAAAGAGTGCCCGGTGTCCAGAAAATTGCAATTCTTGGTGTAGAGTTCTCAAAACATTTTTATTGATAGGGTGAAACGTGTACATCAAGCCAACATGTTTTGGGGGAATAGACACGCCCTTCATCATGGCTGTTAGTACGTATTTATTTGAATGGAGAATGACAGCCCATACGCACACTCACCTCAGAAGTGTACAGAAAGACTCATTGTGCATTAATTCATCAGAGAAATTGTTCCAGAGATTAAAAGGGTGGCACAGTGGTGTAGTGGGTAGTACTCTTGCCTAGCAATATAAAGGGTCACTGGTTCGAATCCCAACCATGACACCTGGCATTTGCATGTTCTCCCTGTGCCTGCGTGGGTTTCTTCCGGGTACACCGGTTTCCTCCTACACTCCAAAGACATGCTGGTAAATTGGCTTCTGTCCAAAATTGGCCCTAGTATATGAATGTGAGTTGGGGACCTTGGATCGTGGGCTCTTTGGGGGTGGGGACCGATACCGATGTGTGCGTGTGTGTGTGGAGCGCTGCGTAAATTGTCGTTGCTATATGGGTACCTTAAATAAATAATATATAGCGGAGGAGCATCTTGATGAGATGCAATGTGCAGGGATAGGGACAATTGTGTACACACACTCAGGTTGAACTGGATGGACTGGTGTCTTTATTCAACCATACTAACGATATAACTATATGTAAAGTCTGCTTGTGATTTTTACCTACAGGTAAGCTTATAACTAAGCTTACTTGTGGGTAAAATGAAGATCTCCCAAATATGCACCATTTAGGAGATATTCGCTTGTTTGGCAGCTAATGACATCACTGGCGCATGTGCTAATGCCGTTCTTTAAAATTCAGGTTTATCTTAATGCATTCTATGTATTAACGTGGTTGTTAAGCCACTCTAACCTGTATACTGCTCCCTATTGTAGTATCCCCTCTGTGTGTGATTTATTAAAGTAAATGCTGCAAATACCCAATTACACTGCCGAGATTGCGATCACATGACTGGTCAGCTTTCTCCTTTCCACCACTGAGAGATGCAGCGGGCAGGGCTGAGATTCTGAGAGGAGGAGAAAGCTGGCTGGCCATGTGATCGCAATCTAGGCTCTTAAATGAGGTATTTGCAGCATTTATATATCATTCACAGAAAGAGACACTGCAATAGGAGGCAGTGCTGATGGTGTATACAGGTTAGTGTTAGGATAGCAGCAGGAGGGGGAGGGGCGGCTCACAAAAATACATAGATGGGAGGGGTAGGAGGATACAGGAGCAGAGAGGAGAGCAGATATAAGGCTGCTGATGACGGAGGCATGTAAACTGACCACAGTTTCTGGTCTCAGCAGCCATGATACATCGTGGTCAGTTTTCAGAGGGGTGGAGAAAAACTGACAGGATCAGACAGGTTTTTTTTTTAGGTGTTACAGGGGGCCAAATGACACAGGACAAGCACTGTGTCATATAACATGTATTAAAAGGAGCAGGATACTCTTTTCTTTTTTTGGGGGGGGGTTAACAAATGCTTTAAGATAAAAGCCTTCAATTGCGCAGAAGCCCCCCTAATACTTACCTGAGCCCCACCTCTGTCCAGCGATGTCCATGTGTGTCTCAGCCGGCCGAGACACTCCCTCCTGATTGGCTGAGACACAGTTGCTTCCGCTTTTGTTTACCAATCAAGGGGGGAAGGGGGGCAGGCCGAGGCTCTGTGTCTGAATGGACACAGAGAGCTGTGACTCAGCTCGGGTGATCCTATAGCAAGCTGCTTGCTTTGGGGGCACAAAACAGGAGAGAGGGGCAAGGAGCACAGAAGAGGGTCCCGAGATGAGGAGGATCCAGGCTGCTCTGTGCAAAGCCACTGCACAGGGCAGGTAAGTATAATAGGTTTGTTATTTTTATAGAAAAAAAAAAACAAGACTTTACAATCACTAAATCTACTGCTTTAAACATAAGAGAATAGAATGGAACAAGCTTTCACTGGATCAATCCCATTTTTCCCTGTCCAATAACACACTGCACACAATATATACAATATACTTAAATTACAAATTGTAACCAAGTGAGAGAAGCTGAAGGGAAAACCAGCTTTGCATTCTCTAACTCAACATTTTCTGTCCCACTAAACCTATAAGCAGGAAGGATGTATATAATGTGTATAGGAAATTTAAGAGTGAAACTATATATATCGCACCATCAAAAATATCTGTGGGTTCATACTCATGTTTCTTTATTACCAAAACTGCCCAACACTTGAGACCTACACAGGGCATTGCAGTACAGGTGCAGCCCATTCAAGTCTATGCAACATTAGTGTGCAGGTGTTGGCAGTCTTACGATAGGTTTTCCTGGCTGGGCTGCAGATAGCACAGGAGGCCACAGCTGTCGAAGGAGGCAAGTACAGAACTGCAGTGTAGGACATGACTGTGGTATTTGAGGGGGCTAAAGGAAGGGAGCTGGGAGAAAACCTTGTAAAAGGTGAATGTTTCCGTTACCAAAACATGTAAACATACGGTAGCAGTACTTTCATGATCCATTCCATCAGCTGTTTTAGAAGTATTCATCCTTCGCACAAAATGTGCTGTATAAGCAGTCTGAGCAACACTGTTAGTAATATGCAAATGTAAACCTTTATAAAAACATCAATGGCTAAGCCCTCGGCTCTATATATAACCAATCCCCCGACTGCTAATATGGTGCAAGCACCCCTCCAGCCCTCAAAAAAAGGCGCAGGTGTCTGACGTTTGGGCTATGAATGGTAGCCTAGCTTTATCTCCCCCTCTCTGCTATGCAACAAGGAAAAATGCCGGAAGCCAACGAGGCAATAACTAGGTCATAAGGACAGACTACACTAGAGTGGTTTGCTTGCCAATTATGGACCAGTCAGTTCATAAGTTGAACAGTTCATGTTTAACAGCAGTTCCAAAATCATATTTACATTAACTTACCATGTACAAGTCCTTATTGACGCCAAGATATTTCCCATTGCCACAGCCCACATCAGCCACAAGAGAACCCATTGGCAAAGACCTGAGAAAGTCCACCACTCTGGGCCATGGAGTGTGTCTGGTGCTGCTGAAGTGGCCAGCAATGTCTTCATAGACCTTGTGGACGTATTCCTTTTCCAAGGATGCTGCACCCAAGTCTCCAACCAAAGGAGGGGAGCCCCCTTTCTGCTCTTGTTGACTGTCGCAGACTGATGGGAAGGCTGCATGAGAACAGAAACAATGAATGTAAATTTACAAAGATCTACAAACAGTTTCTAAACCAAAGTTTTAAGCCTTTTGCCCATCTGCTTGTACTACAGTGGGATGAGAAGATGTTGCTATGTGCGTTATCACTGCAGATTCACAATTCTGTAGCCTGTCAATCCATAACTGGCCACACCTGGTTCTGACCACTGGTTCCTAAATTGACAGCACTGCCACCTTTAGCTGAAATCCTCCTGCTGTGAGCTGCAGTTTCTGGGAGAGGGAGAGTGTGAAACATAGATGAAAGAGGATTTGGCACATTTAAAGCGTAACTCCCCTTCTGTTGAGAAAAAAAAACAACCCCCTCTGAGAGATATATGTAGATTACAAGGATTTTAACGAACTTTGTTGCATATTCCTAACTTTTGTTATTCTGAAGAAATCCCTGTGTGTTTGTCTGTGTCCATATGGGAAAGTGAGTCTAATGGGAGTGGTTTCTTAATTATTAATCAGCTGTGCACCTGCAGTGGTCTATTGAGTAAAGCTGCTGGGCCTGCATCACTTTAGCCCTGATTTCCTATTGAAAGTATCTCACCAAAAATTACTTTTTCGTTGCAGGGGATGCCTGAAATATGACTTGTATCTCAGTGCAGACTTCTGGCAAAATTGGTGAGCCAATCACACAAGCAGGAAATTACATATCTGGGAGGGTGTTCTGTACACATTCTGTGTACAGAACACCTCCAGGTAGCCATATTGAATTGCATTTTCAGAAAAGACAGAGCTGCAGATTGAAAAGGAAAGGTAATTTTGCAATAACATTCAATTACAATATGACTCATGTCGCAAATGAATGCGCTTATTTGCAAAAAAAAAAATTTCCTCACGAAAATGGTGTTACCCTTTAAGGAGGTAAAGGTTTTTTTTTTACTATTTTTACTCTATGAGGTTTGTGCATCTCAGAAATTTGGGGTCTGTTTAAACCGTCACATAGGAGCATTTAGATGTAATAAGCCTTGTGCAATGTCTCTCTAGATCTCCCACCTCTCTCCTCTGTACCTGGGTTACAGTGTATAAGAGGAAGTGAAGCCAGAGAATGTCAGGTGTGGAGAGCACGAAAATATAATGGGCAATGTTTGCCGGCCAGAGTATTTTCTCATTCTGTTTAAATATCTTATTAAAAAAATAAAAATAAAAAAAAATCTCTATAAGACGTACCACATTTACAGGGACTATGTCGGATTTTCCTGAAAGTGAAGGATGTCCTTGTCCCTCTCTTGTTTAACGTTAATGCCTCTGTGTTCCCGCTGACAGTACCAACTTTCTGCCCTTCTGACACTTGAATCACGTCAAACTTTCTTGGAGTGATGCTGAAATGAAGGAAAATAATTACATGGTGTGGAGCAAGGAAGAGGGGGAAATGGCCTTAGCAGTCACGATTGAGTGTCAAAGTCAATATGCAGCTGTTGAAACTGTCAGCCACACGGCCATTACATTAGGAGGGAGAAAAAGAAACGGTCTTTGCTATTGAAAAATAAATGAAGTGGAAACATCCATAAAGAACTAATAAACTGGTCAGTCTATGAGCTGTTTTGTCTTCCAGAAGACCCTATACTTTACGATGAGGGATGCACTGTGATGCATGCCGGCGGGTTTTTTTTAAAAAAAGGTCCCTTTGTAGCCGATTCACTGTGCTGTCATGTCACAGAGCAAGTAGCAATTTCATCCATATGTCCCAATATCAATTCTGTATGGTCTCGATATCAGCTGTCTGTATGTCCTGACATCCGCTGTCTGTATGTCCAGATATCTGATGTATATTCTGAGATTTGCTGTCTGAATGTCCGATATCTGCTGTTTATATGTCCTGATATCAAATGTATATTCTGATCTCGGATGTACTGTGTGTCCTGATCTCTGATGTCAATACTTGTCAATGGCTGATATCTGTATGTCCCAATTACTGCTTTCTGGGTATCCAGCATATTCCATCAGGACCCAAGAGGTAGAATATTGGAAAATAAACAATCCACAAGAGGTTTGTGCTTGTGGGTGCACCTATGGTTACACTTATTCTGTACCTGTACTTGCCCCCAGCCCCCTGCCAGTCTTATACATCTGCCCCTCATAAAAGCAAAATATCACCGATAAGGTAACACATCTGCTTGTCAAAGTCTTCTGAGCTGAGCCTGAACGTATAAGCTGAAGTTGAGATATTTGTACATAGTTCCGCTGGACCGTACCGTAAGTACAGTGGGGCAAAAAAGTATTTAGTCAGCCATCAATTGTGCAAGTTCTCCCACTTAAAAAGATGAGAGGCCTGTAATTGTCATGATAAGTATACCTCAACTACGAGAGACAAAATGTGGAAACAAATCCAGACAATCACATTGTCTGATTTTTGAAAGAATTTATTTGCAAATTATGGTGGAAAATAAGTATTTGGTCACCTACAAACAAGCAAGATTTCTGGCTCTCACAGACCTGTATCTTCTTCTTTAACCACCTCAGTACAGGGCACCTACACCCTCTTCCTGCGCAGACCAATTTTCAGGGCTCTTACAGTTTGAATGCCAGTTACTCAGTCATGCAACACTGTACCCATATAAAACTTGCGCCCTTTTTTCACACAAATAGAGCTTTCTTTTGGTGGTATTTAATCACTAGTGGGTTTTTTATTTTTTGTGCTATAAATAAAAAAAAAAAAGACTGTAAATTTTGTGAAAAAAATGCCCCTTTCTTTGTTTCCGTCATAAAATTTTGCCAATTGGTAATTTTTCTTCATAAATTTTGTCCAAAATATATACTGCTACATATCTTTGGTAAAAACAACCCAGATTAGTGTATATTTGGTCTTTGTGAAAGTTATAGAGTCTACAAACTAACTATGAAAATTGAACACATCTTATCAGGCCTTCAGTACATTAGGTGTATCTCATTTCTTGAGACTTTAACAAGTCAGGAAAGTACAAATACCCCCCAAATGACTCCCTTTTTAGAAAGTAGACATTCCAAGGTATTAAGTAAGTAGCATGGTGAGTTTTTTTTTTGTTGTAATTTTTTTCCCACAATCCTTTGCAAAATGAAGATTTTTTTTTATAAAATTGTCATATTATCAGGTTATTTCTCACACACAGCATATGCATACAACAAATTACACCCCAAAATACATTCTGCTACTCTTCCTGAGTATGGCGATACCACATGTGTGAGACTTTTACAGAGCCTGGCCACATACAAAGGCCCAACATTGACGTGGCACTTTCAGGCATTCTAGGAGCATAAATGACACATCACATTTCTCAACCACCTATTACCAGGCCCTGGAGCACCAGGACAATGGAATTGCCCACAAAATGGCCCCATTTTGCAAAGCAAACACCCCAACGTATTAGGATGATCCAGAAAAGGGTTGGGAGAATGTCATATGGTCAGATGAAACCAAAGTAAAACTGTTTGGTAGAAGCACCACTTGTCGTGTTTGGAGGAGAGAGAATGCCGAGTTGCAAACAAAGAACATCATACCTACTGTGAAGCATGGGGTTGGCAACATCATCATTTGGGGCTGTTTCTCGGCAAAGGGAAAAGGACGACTGATCCATGTACATGAAAGAATGAATGGGGCCATGTATCGTGAGATTTTGAGTGCAAACCTCCTCCCATCAGCAAGGGCATTGAAGATAAAACGTGGCTCGGTCTTTCAGCATGACAATGATCCCAAACACACTGCCCGGGCAACAAAGGAGTGGCTTCGTAAGAAGCATTTCAAGGTCCTGGAGTGGCCTAGCCAGTCTCCAGATCTCAACCCCATAGAAAACCTTTGGAGGGACTTGAAAATTCCGTGTTGCCCAGCGACAGCCCCGAAACATTACTGCTCTAGAGGAGATCTGCATGGAGGAATGGGCCAACATACCAGCAACAGTGTGTGACAACCTTGTGAAGACTTATGCCGTGTACACACGGGCGGACTGTATGGCGTACTTAGTCCGTCGAAACACATTTCAGCGGACAGTCCGCTCGTGTGTGGGCTTCAGCGGACTTTTTCAGCGTGCAGTCTGGCGTACTAAGTATTTCGGATTTTTCTAAATTCTGTCCGTCGTACTTTGGTTTCAGCGGACAATCCGCTCGTCAGTAGGCTAGTTCGACGGACTAAGAATGGCGCATGCCCAGAAAGGATTTACACGGCGGAAGGGTGCTTTTGCTGTGTATTGGACTTCCTATCTCTAGTCCCGTCGTACGTGCTGTACACGTCATCGCGCAAGCTTTCGACGGACTGTTTGGGTATCCGTGTGTGGTCAAGTCCGTTCAGTCGAAAGTACGACGGACTGTCCGTCGGATTTTATGACAAACTAAGTACGCCATACAGTCCGCCCGTGTGTACGCGGCATTACAGAAAACGTTTGACTTCTGTCATTGCCAACATAGATAAAGTATTGAGATGAACTTTTGATATTGACAAAATACTTATTTTCCAACATAATTTGCAAATAAATTCTTTCCAAATCAGACAGACAATGTGATTGTCTGGATTTGTTTCCACATTTTGTCTCTCATAGTTGAGGTATACCTATGATGGCATTTACAGGCCTCGCTCAGTGGGAGAACTTGCACAATTGGTGGCTGACTAAATACTTTTTTGCCCCACTGTATGTATGTGCCATAACCCTGGGATGCCTTAGAAACTGGAAATCACTGTAGTAGACACGGTTGCTACAGTGATCTCCATTAGCTTCTGGGTCCTGTGTTGAGCTGCCCTGCTACATTGCAAACAGGTGGTTGCTTGCTTAGCACAGGTGCCCTTAATGGAAGGTAGACACTTAGCACAGAAGCCAGAAGCTAGATCGTTGGAGTAGCGGTGCCTAATACAGTGATATACGAGGACTGACAGTCCCAGATTGCTGAGAACTGAGCAATCGGCAGTCTTTGATCGCTCGGTTCTCAGTACAGAACTGGCAGGGGACAGATGCAGAATCTGATCAATGCTGCATCCATCTAGATGAGTATAAATGCTATTATTATTTTTAAAGTCCATACTTCTCATTTAACTATGTAAAAGCTGTCATACCTAAACTTCAGCTTTACATAAACATTTTTGCATACTTATGCCCACCTGTACCAGTTTTGCGTGGGCTGTCTAAACAATCTCAGTAACACGTAGAACACATGGCTGGGTTTTGTATTTGTGCATCTGAGTTCTTCTCTAGAATGATATGTGTTGTTCTGATGTTAGAGATGTTCAGACATCAATGTTACTTCCAGGCAGTTAAACAAAGCTTACAACATGTGGTATGTAGGCCTTCGCTGTCTCCTGTCTCTTGTTGTACTGTCCTCTGCAGTCAGTGTTGGCTTCATAAATAAAACAGCAATAAACCTCCAGCTGTTCAAATGATGAGACTGTGCAAAGCATCAGTCACTGTGCAGATATATGACATATTACTGCAGCTTCTGTCACAATGTTCTCCAGTTATAGAAGAGAGGCAATGACTTAACCACTTGAGTTCCGGCCTGTATACACCTCTTCCTTACCAGGTCAGTTTTCAGTACTGTGACAGTTTGAATGACAATTACTTCACCATGCAACCCTGATTCCGAAGAGGCAGGCAGAGTTTTCTTGTGGTGGTATTTAAAAAAAATAATGAAGTTTTCATTTTTTACTATTTGAACTTTACAATGTACTACAGGCGAGCGGCCGCTGTAGGTCAAGTGATGTGCCCATACATCGCTGCCTACTGCCAAGTTTAGGGTGCATGCGTGCCCCTGCTGTGGTTGTACACAGCGGCAGCAATCACCGCCTAGAGCTCTGTGTTGGGAAACAACACAGAGCTCTGTGAAATCACAGCCTAAAGCGCTGTGTTGGTAAACGACACAGAGCTCTGTACAGAGGGAGCGATCTGTCAGTTTCTTATCACAAAGCAGGGATGAGAAGCAGAGATCTAGAACACTTCAGACAGCCCTTGTGAAAGGAGCCTAATCAGGTCCACCTAGACACTCCATTCAACCCTATGGAGCGGCAGATGTCAGCGATGACATGCCTGCTGATATCCATCGCTACCCAATCCGATCCTGTCTGCCAAATCCATTGGATTGGATGAAAATGGAAAAGCGGTCCGTTTTCATCCAATCTCCCCATGGATGAGAGCGGGACTCTGTCCATATCCGCTCTGCACAGTGAGAGGAGACAAACCTGTCATTTGCCTGCTCAGTGGGGATCAGCATAGTGATCCCCGCTGAGCAAGAGGATCCCACAGAACGGAAGCGCCTGTGTGAAAGGGGCCTTACACATAGTTAGACACACATCAAACCCCTTGATCGCCCTAGATGTTATCCCCTTCCCAGCCAGTGTCATTAGTACAGTAGTATTATCACTGATCACTGTATTAATGTCACTTGTGGGTTCAGTGCCAGTCAGTTCCCCCCAGAATCAGTTAGTGTCAGATTGACCGCCGCACTATTACAGTCCCATTATAAGTTGCCGATTGTCACCATTAGCAGTATTAAAAAAAAAAAAAGAAAGAAAAAAATGACAGTATATGTATATATATATATATATATATATATATATATATATATATATATATATATATATATATATATATATATATATATATATATATATATATATATATATATATACATATATATATACATATATATATATATATATATATACACATATACATACATACATACATACATACATATATATATATATATATATATATATATACACACACACACACACACACACACACACACACACACACACACATACACCCACCTTAGTTTGTAGGGGCTATAACTTTCACGCGCACACAGTGTGAGTTTGGGGACCTACACCTATATGGATGTCTTATTGGGGGGAGCAGCAGCTGTGTCAGTGGCGGCCTCTGCATCCCGATTGACATGAATGGGACTGCATGAAAGGGGATGCAAAGAACACCAGTGAGGCCTTAAAGGACACATTTGCCACCTGAGGGCGAGTTCTGTATTGCTGTTTGCAAACAAAAACAAGCATTTACCATTTCACTGTTCAAAAATGTATGGTCGTACATACGGAGGTTAAAAGGTATGTCAAAGCAAAAAAAAAAAAAAAAAAAGCATCACATCTCTGCAATGCACAAGTTTCTTCATGCTTTAGCCCTTTAACGACCTTGCCATATGCATATTTTTATTTTTGGCAGTGCACGAAGGGTTATAAACCCGATGAGTTTTTGTTTTTTTGGCTGTCTGTGTCCCATTGCAGATGTTTTTTTTTAAATTTCTTGTCTCATGATACAACAGAAAGTGAGTGGAAATCTCTCTAAAATAAGAGAAGCCCTCTCATCAGACAATTGTCACTGGAACAAGTGTCCTCGCTGGAAGACTTCCCCTCCATTCCTATTCTGGTGACAACTCACACCTGTGTTTTTTTGCTCACTTCTAGTCCTCCGTGAGATCAGTGATCTAGCTCCAAGTGATCGGACGCGCCCACTGGCCAAACTACTGCTCTCCAATCATCAGGGAATTTAAGCTTTGCTGATTGGATAGCAGTAGCAATGACTGGGGGAGGGGTGGGGCCCGCAAGACCGCTGGAACTAGATCACTGATCTCACAGAGAACAGCGGCCCCTATCCCTGCAGTTGGCTGGAGAATCCGAACTTCAGGCTGGTGCTGGAGCGCAAATAAAGCAAAAACAAATGTAAGACATTTTTTAAGTCATGTTGTTGTTATCCTGTGTGGCTCTATATTGTTTTACAGCAAAGTATAAATGGACTTTAAAAGCATGGAAACAATTCTATATCAGAAAATCGTTAACTGAACTAACAGCAGGAATGACTAATGCATGATTTAAATGTAATGTTAGGAATGTCAGGACTAAGTTCCAGGCTATAGACTAACAAATGAATATAGTGCTGATATCTGACTTCATGTAACACTTTAATGTCTATGTTTGCAATGTACATTTGTTACTATGACACAATAAAAACTTTTCTCATAAAAAAAAAAAAAAAAAAGAAAAACAACATTAACTATCATAAAGTGTCCGTCATTTGTCAATGTGGCAAAATACAAAACAGAAAAACAAATCTGTATTACTCACAGGAACAAGCTGAGTTCTCCCTTTCATTTCAAACGCTAATGTTCCAATAATGGAAACTGGAAAGCATTGTATGATGGCAGCATCTCTGTGTATGCTGCCATTGTTGGCTTCTTTTTATAAATATTAAAAGGCATCTGGGTGAATCCCGACACTATTGTCAAGATCCTTCCAGAGCTTGGAGCGGCTCTGTGATGTCAGCAGACCGACCGTGAACTTTAAGTAAGTAAGTGTACCCCTGTGATCCAAAAGAGGAATATGGCCAAAACGCTTTGGCCATACTTCTCTTTTAATGCAAAATGTAAAAATAAAATAAACACATAAAAAAAATAAAAAGTTGCCTGGCTGTCATGCTCACCCTTTGACTTCAATGCATTTAGTCACTGACTAGGAACAAGTATGCAGACAAGGACTTCTATTTTTCCTCTTACTTTGCCTGTGCACTTGTTCAGGGCCAGTGACTTAAGCTAGAAAGAGCTAAGCAACTAGCATTTACACTTCCTGAACAAATGTTCTATGGTGACAAATGCAAAAAATACTCCAAGCTTTTTATAGGGTCAAAATAAAATAAAGAAAACTTAAACACAGGATGACATGACAGTCTGCCAACTTTATCCATCCTACATACCCATGAGTCCACAGATATCTTGATTCGCCACCCATAACTAGAAGGCTTCGGCGTGGCACCATAACAGGGACACTGGAACCATTTGGATACTTAAAGTCCATGACGATCTGTAATAATATTTCATTAATATTTAGAATGTTGTTTATAATCCACATTTTATAAATATAAGTGAAAAAAAAAGTTTGTAAAATATACATGACAAAACATACCCGTTAGTGAAATAAAAGCTGCATGAGTTTTATTGCCTTTTAATTACTTTTAATTATTCCTAGATGAGGTTCACAATTTGTTGGCCCAGGTGGCAGCCAATAAAACTGAAAGGGGAGGAGCATGCATACTTTTTGGTAACCAATCAAAGCTGGGTTAGACCATGACAGTTTGAATGTGACTGGTTGGTCAAGTTGACGGACGTTTTTTTTTTTTTACTTGGAGAGGGGGTTATAAATAATGCTCATTGCATTGCTATATCTTAAAGTGGAAGTTCTTCCCAGAATTACTCAATGAACATTACACAGTCATATAACACATGTATGTTTATAAACAAATGTCATGCATCACACCATGCAAGAGGAAGCGTGTTCAAGCAGTTTTCAGTCTAATTTTGCAATCACAAACAAGCGACACCATGAATTGCACCATGAAGTTCATGTTCATAGAGTAATTCTAGGGTGAACTTCTACTTTAAAGGATATGAGCACTTTCAGACAAAATTATAATTGTTATTACCCTGAATTAACCAGTTCCTGCCCACTGCTGATCCCAGGTAAACAAATGCCAAAATATCTGCATTTCCTTTCCTCAGCGCTGTCAGTGTGTGAGGAAAGGAAAGCGGATAAGTGGCTTTCCTGTGACGGGACCATTTACACTAATAATCAGAGCACTGATCACCAATGTAGCCCCATCAGTGGCAGTGCCGCATATCAGTGCCCTCTTATCCGTGCAGCCCCATCAGCGGCCATCAGTGCAGCCCCATCAGCGGCCATCAGTGCCCTTTTATCCGTGTAGCCTCATCAGCGGCCATCAGCGCAGCCTCATCAGTGCAGCCCTCATCAGCAGCCATCAGTGCAGCCCTCATCAGTGGCCATCAGTGAAGGAGAAGAATTATTTATTTGCAAAATAAATTTTATAACAGTAACGAAGAAAAAGGTTTCAGTTTTATTTTTTTTCAAAATGTATGGTCTTTTTTCAATTGTTTATCAAAAAAAAATAAAAAACCCAGTGGTGATTAAATACCACCAAAAGAAAGCTCTATCTGTCTAAAAGAAATGTCACATGGGTTGCATGACAATGCAATTGTCATTCAAAGTGCAATAGCACTCAAAGTTGAAAATTGGCCTGGGCAGTAAGGGGGTAAAAGTTCCCAAAGTATCCCACCCTTCCTTTTATTCAGATATATACTTAGCTCCGTCCCACAGCCTCCTGCAATGTTTACATCCATCCAAAAAAATCTTCTTTGCTGCATCTATCCCTGCACAGTTGATCTCCATAGCCTTTCAGGGAGCATCTCCCGAGCTTCTGTTTTAGAAGACAGCCCCATAGAAGTCTGTGGTGATCAACTGTATATACAATACACTGTCAGCATAAATAAGATTTTGCAGAAAGATACAAATATTTCTTTGAGAGTGCATTAACCCTAAAATGTCATTGTAATTATTATTTAATTTAGTTATCAGATGACTGTGTCTGCATTATTGAATTGCACAAAGTAAGGTATGTAGCGTACTGCTTTGGCCATGTAAAGAGCGGGGATTTGCTAAAAAACGATCAGTGAAAATAAATGATCTCAAACTGTACTCAATTTCATCCTGTGAAACTTTATAGAAATATTAAAGGCCCCATATGATGTTGTAATAATAGTTCTGTAGTTTTGTTATATGATACAACGTATGCTGAAAAAAAAAAAAAAAGAAAGCTTTATTCTTATATAAAGTGGACCTATCATTAACGTAGAATTGCAGGCTATTCCTTGCTAAGCCTAAACCTGCTCCAACCCCCTTTATAATTCTAGTTCTAATCCAATTCTAACTAACATGTGAAAGGAAGATCCTTACCTTACATTTACTGTATGTATTCTAAGGGTGCTCCTGTCTGGTCACATGATCAGCTCCCATCAATGGCTTCAGGGGAGAGGAGGGGCAACAGACAATAATTGCCCCATATTTTGGCTATGGGTGTCGTCACTGCACAGACATGTCAGCCATTGTTGGCAATCTCTCCTCCCCCCTAAAACTGATCATTGAGGAGATTATGTGACCGGACGGGAGGTAAGTATACACATAGTCTTTTCATAGGGTGGTTAGTATAGGTGTTAGAAGTGGGTGGGAGCAGATTTAAGCTTAGTTAGAAATTCCACTTTAAAGTTCATGTCACCTTCATCATTAGGGAACATCATCAAGAAGATTAGCTTAGTACAAGTTCACATTATCGCTTGGTAGCACTGTGGGCGTTTCATGTCCTTACAGATTGCAAAGTGTCCTCTGTTTTCATTAAGCCAAGCCCTGTCTGGTATACATGTAGTACAGCAAGAAGATTAACAAAACTCAGAGCCTATATATGTACATACAAATTTAAAGTGTATCACAAACTTACTGAGCAACATATATCAGTATGGATGTCACACCACTTCCTCAAACCCAATCTTTCTAAAACTGAGCTTGTAATATTCCCCCCATGACTTTACCATTGAGATCATTGGCACAACCATTGGTTCCTCCACACATGCCAGGGTGCTGGGTGTAATCACAGACTCTGACCTCTCCTTCAGCCCCCACACCCAATTGCTGACTAAATCTTGCTGTCTTAACCTCCGCAATATTTCCACAATTCTCCAATTCCAGACTAACAGAACAAAACAACTTATTCACTCCTTGGTTATTTCCCGCCTTGACTACTGCAACTCCCCCCTCACTGGCCTACCTTTACATGGGATTTCCCCCCTTCAGTCTATTATAAGAGCTGCTGCTAGGCAAATACACCTTACTAACCGATCCTGGACAGCTGCCCCTCTCTGTTAATCCCTTCACTAGCCTCCCCTACCCCATCGTAATAAAAATATAAATACTATCCACAACATACAAGGCCATCCTCAAAATCCCTATTTATACCGTTACATGACCATATCCACTGTCACTACCGAATAAATCCAAATAGTGGCAGTGGGCCCCTCTGAAAGAAATAAGTCCTTATGTCACTCCTCAGAGTCTACAAGGCCGAAGCCGTAGCTAACATATAGGCAGAAAAAAGAAAAGAGACTTTCCCCCTGCTGTTGTGTCCCGCTTTTAACTTGCGTACCAACACCAGGAAAAAAGAAAAGTAGCTACCTTAGGTTTCGGTGAACACATAGGACATTTGATTAATATCAAAAATATTTTTATTTATTTCTATACATAAAACAATAAACCTTGATTGAATTACATCAATCGATCCTAGATGTTTACACAACATTAACCAAAGATGACCCAAAGATCATCCTTATCTGCACAGTTCATACACCCTGACTTTCAACAAACAGAACCAGACATACTCATACATACAACAATAAAACAGATAGAGGCGCCTCCTATGGCCATACATGTGGTGATATACCGAGTATGATCAAATTGTACCAATAATACACTTCTATTTGGAAACATGAGATAAAAATCTCTCGGAGATCTGCACATGTATGGTCATCAAAGTAGCAGTAATTGGAAATGTGGATAATTATGACCAGACAACGGTCCTAATCTCTCATTAGTACCTCCATTCAACCTACATAGCAATTCTCTTCGGTTGAAATAGGAATCTCAGGCTTGTGATTATAACAGTCTCATGAAGATCTCTCAGTTAGTTCAGTCAATTATTATAAAACTCTGAGTCTCCTTCTACTTAATCACTTGTCGCAGAGTGTAGCAAACCTGAAGCCTTCACTTTCAGCCTTTTGCAAGCAGTGGCATAAATAACAGACAATACCGAAAATGTAACAATCAATGGCAGTGAATTGAATATATTCAAATCCAGTTGTATTTAAAGTGCACTATTTGTCACGCATGTCAAGCTTTCCTATGATACTGTGACTGAAAGTTCCATATATTCAGTGGTTCCAATATTACGCTTCTATTAGGAAGCATGAGATAAAAATCTCACGGAAATCTGCACATGTATGGTCATCAAGGTAGCAGTAATTGGAGATAGGAATAATTATGACCAGTCACCAGTCCTAATCTCTCATTAGTACCTCCATTAAACCTACATTCCAATTCTCTTTAGTTGAAATAGGAATATCATAGGCTTGTGATTATAAAAGTCTCATGAAGATCTCTCAGTTAGTTCAGTCAATTATTAAAGCTCCGAGTCTCCTACTTAATCACTTGCAGCCGAGTGTAGCAAACCTGAACCCGACCTGTGAGGCCTTCACCTTCACTTTTAGCCTTTTGCAAGCAGCGGCATAAATGACAGTCAATACTGAAAATGTAACAATCAGTGGCCGTGAATCTATCTGTTTTATTGTTGTATGTATGAGTATGTCTGGTTCTGTTTGTTGAAAGTCAGGGTGTATGAACTGTGCAGATAAGGATGATCTTTGGGTCATCTTTGGTTAATGTTGTGTAAACATCTAGGATCGATTGATGTAATTCAATCAAGGTTTATTGTTTTATGTATAGAAATAAATAAAAATATTTTTGATATTAATCAAATGTCCTATGTGTTCACCGAAACCTAAGGTAGCTACTTTTCTTTTTTCCTGGTGTTGGTACGCAAGTTAAAAGCAGGACACAACAGCAGGGGGAAAGTTTCTTTTCATCCTCAAAATCACCCCCAGCTACATCACCAACCTCATCTGCAGATATCACCCAAATAAACCTCTCTGCTCCTTCTAAAACCTCCTGCGCTCTTGCTCCCTTGTTACCTCTTCCCATGCTCGCCTCCAGGACTTCTCCAGAGCCTTTCCCATCCTCTGGAACTTCCTGCCCTGGTATGTCTGGTCAGCCCTTACACTGTCAAACTTTAGGTGATCCCTGAAAACTCACTTATTTAGGGAAGCCTATCCCACCTTCACCTAAGGACTGAACCCGAATCATCTCCATCAGATCACCCCCCCAGCCATTACCTTTTGTACCACCTCCCCCTCCCTTTAGATTGTAAGCTCCACAAGCCTCCTTTAGATTGTAAACACCATGAGCTTCCTTTAGATTGTAAGCTCTGCGAGCAGGACCATCCTATTCCTTCTGTATTGAACTGTATTGTAATTGTACTGTCCTCTACAATGTAAAGTGCTGCATAAACAGTGCCTTGCGAAAGTATTCGGCCCTCTTGAACTTTTCAACCTTTTGCCACATTTCAGGCTTCAAACATAAAGATAACATTTTTATTTTTTGTGAAGAATCTCCAACAAATGGGACACAATTGTGAAGTGGAACGAAATCTATTGGATTTTTGAAACTTTTTTAACTAATAAAAACAAAAATGAAAAGTGGGGCGTGCAAAATTATTCGGCCCCCCTTGCGTTAATACTTTGTAGAGCCACCTTTTGCTGCGATTACAGCTGCAGGTCGCTTGGGGTATGTCTCTATCAGTTTTGCACATCGAGAGACTGAAATTCTTGCCCATTCTTCCTTGCAAAACAGCTCGAGCTCAGTGAGGTTGGATGGAGAGCGTTTGTGAACAGCAGTTTTCAGCTCTTTCCATAGATTCTCGATTGGATTCAGGTCTGGACTTTGACTTGGCCATTCTAACACCTGGATACTGTTGTGAATTCATTAAAAAAAAAAAATAATAATAATAATAATAATAATAAATTTAATATTTACGGTCAGAGAGGTGAGATTTGTTTAGGCCTCAAGAACAGATGAACCACGATTTTGCTATCATTGAACTATGACCTCTCGGAGAACTTGAAAAAGCAAAGTACAAGATCTCACAGGTTTTTCCAAATGTTAAAGGGATTAGCTATCTTTTAAAATTCTACAAGTCTGTATTGAGAAATGTGTGGCCTGAACAAAAGGGATGTTTGGTCACAAACACAAAAAAAAAAATCCTATCTAGCTCCTTGAAGGGTCAAAGAAGGCCATGCAAATATATATGGCAAGGTTTGGGCTATACCTAGGAATACCTGTGACCAACAGCCATTAAACCTGAATGACCAGAACAAATATCCCATTGTCTCAGAAAGTGAGAGATCAATAAGCCAAGTAGTCAGTATTGTCCTAGCTTCTCATGAAACAATGGCAGGAGAGATTTACACGCTAGGATGATAACAGTTATAAAAACCGAGAGTCGAATGACAGGTGCATATATCTGGGGTGTTGTGTCACAATGTTGGAGTAAGATTCATATACCAGTATCATCAATATTTTTCTAAGCCATCCAAATTATAAATATAGGTCACAACAAGGAGATATTGTGGTTTGGTATCTAATGATCTGGAGAACTTTGTCATGGAGAGATTATATATGAAAGTGTGATCATAAGTAGAAGTGTTTTAGCAACAAATTAGTATTATGAAAAACATATAATCATGATTATAACTGTATAAGAATTTAACCTATGTTTAGATAAACAATTATAGATTGGATACCCGAATTATACATGTATCCATATAGATAATAATTGTATGTGATATTGTTTGATATATATCTAACCTGTGTCCTTTAGAAATGGACTAAAGATTAACAGATATACATTGATATGCATATATATCACCATTTTATGCAAGTGATTATTCAAAATTATGTTAAGCGTATTTTATATTATACTATCATTCCTGAACACGCGAGATATATTCGTTAGAACATATATAAACAATGAACGCATATTATAGAAATAAAAATATTAACTTAAAGAGATAAAACACCAAACACATGTGAGACACCTGGTGGTTGAAGGTGCTATTACATTAAAATCACGAGACTTCTGGGAAAGGTAATCCTTAAGTCTGCCTGCCAATAGGAAAGGGACACATACCCTCTGGGCAGAACTTAGTATAATTTTATGACCTTTTTGTTTAAGAGGATATTTAAGAACAAAAAAGAGGGAGGAAGAGGAAAAGGAAAGGAGGGAAGAAAGCTCGGAGGAGAGCTGGGGGGAGAGAGTCAGTGGGAAGCTTAGGGACCCCCCCTGAGAAGGGACACTGGAAGACATGCATGAATACACATTTTACATTCATGAAGATCCCTGCTCCTTGGAACTCGGAGGTCACACAAAGTAATTCCTCTGTAAGAGAATCCATGTTGAAAGCCACGGCAGCCATCTTAAAATTCCTGGTAACCAACAATCCAATAGTCATATTTGAAATGGGTAAATATATGTTTGTTTATCATTTAATCTATGTTCTCTTAAATATTGATTGTTTTGAATATTCTATTATTGAAATATTTCTCCCGAATCAATAACCGCCTTTTAGATTTTTCTCTAAATTACATTTTTCATTATAAATTTCTTTTTACATAGATGCCAATTTTATTGACAAACAAATGTCTATAATTTATTTCACATTGTTAACCACTTACTTACCTGCAGTATAGTAACGGTTGGACGTGTGAAATACAGACATTCTGTTTAATTGTCAATTATCAAAAGGTTATTGATTCTACCGAGAAGTGATAATGGTGATAATTGGGTCCAAGGTACTACTACGCCCAGTTTGAGGGCGTTTCCATTAATTGTCAAAATGATCAAGTAATGCAATCTGTATTTTAATATTTCATGTAAATATTTGTTTTCTGTCAATCAATAAATGTAACTATTTCGTATGATCACTCGTCTCCGTGAATACGTTTCACATGTATAGACTGTGTCATATAGATTGATTCTGTATCTTTAAAATATCTTCGTTAAAAAATTACTTAGTAAATATTGTGCGGGAAAATTTCCTTAAAAAGCACAACAATACGTTTATTTGTGAACCATTCCTTTGTAGATTTTGCTGTATGTTTGGGATCATTGTCTTGTTGGAAGATAAATCTCCGTCCCAGTTTCAGGTCTTTTGCAGACTCCAACAGGTTTTCATCCAGAATGGTCCTGTATTTGGCTGCATCCATCTTTCCCTCAATTTTAACCATCTTCCCTGTGCCTGCTGAAGAAAAGCAGGCCCAAACCATGATGCTGCCCCCACCATGTTTGACAGTGGGGATGGTGTGTTGAGGGTGATGAGCTGTGTTGCTTTTACGCCAAACATATCGTTTTGCATTGTGGGCAAAAAGTTCGATTTTGGTTTCATCTGACCAGAGCACCTTCTTCCACATGTTTGGTGTGTCTCCCAGATGGCTTGTGGCAAACTTTAGACAAGACTTTTTATGGATATCTTTGAGAAATGGCTTTCTTCTTGCCACGCTTCCATAAAGGCCAGATTTGTGCAGTGTACGACTGATTGTTGTCCTATGGACAGACTCTCCCACCTAAGTTGTAGTTCTCTGCAGTTCATCCAGAGTGATCATGGGCCTCTTGGCTGCATCTCTGATCAGTCTTCTCCTTGTCTGAGCTGAAAGTTTAGAGGGACGGCCAGGTCTTGGTAGATTTGCAGTGGTCTGATACTCCTTCCATTTCAAAATGATCACTTGCACAGTGCTCCTTGGGATGTTTAAAGCTTGGGAAATCTTTTTGTATCCAAATCCGGCTTTAAACTTCTCCACAACAGTATTATGGACCTGCCTGGTGTGTTCCTTGGTCTTCATGATGCTCTCTGCGCTTTCAACAGAACCCTGAGACTATCACAGAGCAGGTGCATTTATACAGAGACTTGATTACACACAGGTGGATTCTATTTATCACCATCAGTCATTTAGGACAACATTGGATCATTCAGAGATCCTCGCTGAACTTCTGGAGTGAGTTTGCTGCACTGAAAGTAAAGGGGCCGAATAATTTTGCACGCACCACTTTTCAGTTTTTTATTTGCTAAAAAAGTTTAAATTATCCAATAGATTTCGTTCCACTTCACAATTGTGTCCCACTTGTTGGTGATTCTTCACAAAAAATAAAAAATGTATATCTTTATGTTTGAAGCCTGAAATGTGGCAAAAGGTTGAAAAGTTCAAGGGGGCCGAATACTTTCGCAAAGGCACTGTATATATATTCCTGTATAATAATAATAACAACAATAATAATGAAAGACCCAAACAACTTTGGGACACTATACCTCCCACTAACACTAGTTATGGGGTTTCTTTTCCTCCCTCTGACACCAATGATGGGGCACCCTTCTTCCTACTTAAACCAACAATGGGGCACTATTCTTCCTACTGACACTAATAAGGGAATTATTTAAATGTGTGATCCCTGCGCTGTGGAGTGTGGAAATTCTGTGAATGATCTTATCTGACTGCTGCTGCTGGTATTTAGGTTAAGAATTCCTATGAAATGTGTGGTGTAGATAACCAGCGCTGTCTAATCATGTGTTTATGAGGTTTGTGTAATACTTAGAAGCTTCTGAGGATGCTTCCTGGGCAGAGCGAAATGCATCAAGCACGTGGGTACTTCTGGTGAGGACCCGTCCGCTTACTGGAGCACAGATCGTGGTTCTGAGTTACAGTGCCATCTTTACATGCCAGCATACAAGAGGAGATTTTTGTAAGTGCAAAATCGACTTTTACATGCTTTTATATTAAATAAAAATGGAATTACACTATGGATTTCTCCTGGTTCTATTTCCCCATACATATGTGGGGAGCTTATTCACCTAACTGTTGGAAACTTTGCAGAGGAAAAGATACGGCCATCTACTGGAGGATTGAAAGCCCCATATTTTAACACAGGAGCATAACCCACTATAAAAGTCGGTGAATGAGGGCACATACAGAGCGGAGCACAAAACGGCACTTTGACAGCACTTGTCACTGGAGCACTTTAAAGGATCACTTAGGCCCTTTTTACACTGAGGCGCTTCTAAACAGCCAGTAAAACACAGAGCGTTTTTGAAGAGCTTTACAGACGCGTTTGAAGAGCTTTCCATTAATTTCAAATGGAGAGGGGTATTTTAGCGCACTGCTCCAGTTTGAAAGCATTCGTTAGTTTTTCTTGAGCTTTTCAGGAGCTTTCTTTTAGCGTGAACGCCTCTTGAAAAGCACCTCACTGTGAAAGGGGTCTTATGGACTTATAGGATACAAATTTAATGTTTATGGATTTTGAATCCCTAATTTTTAAAATTTGTGTTAGAGGAAACACCATTCACTAATTTATTCTTTTTGCAGGAGGATACCGATATTGCATTTTGTCTGAGTATTACACAAACCTCATGAACATGATTAGATAGCGCTGGATATCTACACCACACAATAATGAGGCACTATTCCACCCACTGACACCAATACGGAACTCTTCCTCCCATTTACACCAACAATAGGCCACTATTCCTCCCTCTGACACCAATTATGGGGCACTATTCCTCCCACTGACACCGATGATGGGGCACTATTCATCCCATTGGGATCAATGATGGGGGAACTATTCCTCCCACTGACACCGATGATGGGGCATTATTTCTCAATTATTCCTACTGACATCAGGGCATTTTCTACTACCACTGGCTCTAGTCTGGCCCCTCGGAGTGCTAAAAAAAAACAATGAACTTGCCGGTTTACACAGTTCCAGGCCTCCGGACCTCAACGGATGAATTTCCTTTAGGGGTTGTTAGAAGAATGTCAGCGCTCTGTAAGTATGTGTAGCTATAATTCCTCCTTTGCATCAAGAAAAATCCAACCACCACGGGCACTTAAAGAGCCTGTCCATACCTAGAGGACCAACCCAGATTGTAATGGCTTTTTACAGAGTCTGGTCAATTCACAGACTCACCATACAAAAACGCATTATTTTCCAGTATGTGCATTCATTTGGAATGATTATTCTTCATATATTCCATCCTAAAAAACAGTGTTATAGTTTTTCAGACTACAAAACGAAAAGCCTCAGGCATTATAAACAACACAGAACTCAAACAGCCTCTGCATTAATAACTCTGCTATAAATAATTTACCAGGAAAATCTCTATAAAGTGCTTGTTAAATATTAATATTTCCCCTTTACAAAAAATGTAACGGAATTAAAACAGCATTGGGCACCTTTTTTCCTTCTCTCTGTTCCCTAGGGTCACAATGCTCATAGGTTGGCCATACCAGCAGCTGACGTCAAGGCTCTCGCTGCAATTCAGATTCTTATAGAACACTTGTCCCTGGAAGGCTAGAGAAAGACTGTACCCTCCTCCTCCCCAAGTTCATTTTGTTCCCCGTCAGCTTGTGGCAGGCAATGTAAATTTTTATTATGCCCACATCATGCGTTCACAAACTTTCCCCTCTAGCAGGAACAGCAAAGACACTTCCAACGCAAACACATAAAACACAATTAAAATGGCCCTCAGGTAACAAAGCCAGAAAGCAGGCTGCTCACACTATAAAAAAATTAAAATAGAACTATGCAAAAACAAAAAAACATGATACAATCTGTTATTAGAATTAACACATCAGTTTTTGTATTCCTAAATCTCCCCTGTAACGTAATTTTATTAACTGTTGATCCTGTCGGTAGGTCCTTTACTTACTCCCGTAACAAGGTGACAATGCTGTTTATTCTGCAGTAAAATCGCTGCAGTGTTGTCACTATGTGAACAGGATAGTCTTAGGCGCCATTCACACTTGTGCGACTTGTCATCATGACTTTGGACCCCAAAGTCGCATGACAAGTTGCACCCCATGTTTCTCAATGATAATCATATCTGTGTGACTTCAATGTGTAGCAACTTCAAAGTAGTTCCTGCACTACTTTAGTCTGACTTTCCTGCAACTTGAGGCCCATAGACCTCAATGTAAACTCTCAAAAGTCGCATGAAAGTCACAACTGCATGATACATATACGATTTAGGTGCAAAAGGTGTGTGACTTATGAATGGCAGCATGGCAGCGTGGGGTCCCCAATACAAATCAGGACCTTCGAGTATGGTATGGGTTTTAAGGAGAACCCCATGCCGGTCTGCAGGCGGTGGGCTTATCGGAATCTGGAAGCCCCCTTTAACAAGCAGGACACACAGATCCCACGCCCCCCATGTGAATGAGTATTGGGTACCATAGTACCCCTACCCATTCATTCAAAAATAGGATTTTATAACAGCTTACCTGTAAAATCCTTTTCTTGGAGTACATCATGGGACACAGAGCACCATAGTAATTACTATGTGGTTTATAGGCCCCTTTCAGGTGCTGGACACTGGCACACCCTAAACAGGAAGTTAACTCCCTATATAACCCCTCCCATACCGGTAGCGCCTCCGTTTTTGTAGCAAAGCAATATACATATAACCCAGAAGAAGAGGGGAGGGACCTCTGTGTCCCGTGATGTACTCCAATAAAAGGATTTTACAGGTAAGCCGTTATAAAAATCCTATTTTCTCGTACATCATGGGACACAGAGCATCATAGTAATTACTATGTGGGACGTCCCATAGCAAAGCTATTTGAGGGGAGGGAGACACAACCCGTAGGGTGCCATCAGAATTGAGGACCTATACTGCTGCCTGCAGCACACTGCACCCAAAAGGCGATATCCACATGCCTTTTTTTAATCCACTTGATAAAATCTGGTGAACGTATGGGCTGCCGACCAAGTTGGGGCCTTGCAGATCTGAGCCATGGAGGCTTGGTGATGCACTGCCCCAGAAGCAATAATTGTTCTAGTAGAGTGCACTTTGACATGAAAAGGTGAAATCTTACCTTTTAACCATTAGGCCTGAATTATAACTTGCCAAAACCACTTAGCAGTGCCTGCCCATTCCTAGAACCCTCTGGCAGCATAATAAAATATCAGTCTTTCAGACCTGAGCAGTCATCTTTAAATAGACCTTGACTGCTTTCACTACATCAAGACAATGTAGTGAGTTCTCTACCCTAGAACCTGGTTTTAGAAAAACCGACGGTAGGACAATATCTTGGTTTAGGTGAAGGGCAAGGCTACAAACTGAAAATGCTGAGGTTCTACCTTGAACTGCAGAAACCCTTGGCGAGTGGGAAATATATATGCAGATATGCATCCCTGATGTCGCTAGACACCAGAAGTTCTCCTCCTTGTAGGATAGAAACCACTGACCTGATCGACTCCATGCGAAACCCTAGAGACACAGTGGAGATGACCCATCTGTCCTGAATTTCCTCTTGCCAGACTCCTGAGTATTGTAGAAGTCTTCCCCCCACTCTGGCGAGGGGGGGGCGCATCCCTTCACAATGAGACTTTAGAATTCTGTTTTGCAGGTTTCCGCCCCCAGGACTTTAATTTGTGCCTGGGCCTGACCATGAGGCTTTCCTCTAGAGCAGGGGTCTCAAACTGGTGGCCCTCCAGCTGTTGCAAAACTACAAGTCCCATCATGCCTCTGCCTGTGGGAGTCATGCTTGTAACTGTCAGCCTTGCAATGCCTCATGGGAATTGTAGTTTCTCAACAGCTGGAGGGCCGCCAGTTTGAGACTCCTGCTCTAGAGTCTGATGGCAGAGGTCGTCGCCACTGCCTTGAGGAGGATGCCCCTGGCATAGGAGAAAGAATCCACTTAAATGAAGGGCATTTATACTTTCTTTTGACAGGCAAAAGAGTACTCTTCCTACTAGAAATCATTTGGATGTATTTGTCCAAATCATCCCCAAATAGCCGATCCCCATGAAAAAGAAAACCAGTAAGGAGCCTTTTCATGGTTTCAAAACATAATGCTTTTGGTAGTTAGGCCAAATCCTGGGGTTGTACAGAAAAACTCTTTAAGGGCCTGTCTAAACTTAGGGACTGACAGATGCCTGTTGCAGAGACGAGACTGCAGGGTGAGTAAAGGCACCTGCCAAGGAAAAAGAGACTTTTAACAGGAATTCCAACCTTTTATCTGTTGGATCCTTAAGCATTTGTGCATTGTCTACTGGACAAGTTAGACTTTTATTCACATTAGAAATCGCAGCATAAACTGCTTGTACATTCCATTTTTTGGTGAACTTCTCCACCATGGGATAGAGCGCTGTGAATGTCTTTGGAGGGAAAAATGCTTATCTGGGTGAACCCATTCAGCATAAATCAGCTGTTCTAGTAATGCATGGACAGGAAACACATGCAAAGGCTGTGAAGGTTTTAAGGAACCTAAAGAAGAAACAGAGCTCTCAGCTGACTCCATTAGGGGTAGCTTGGAAGTGGAACGAACCATCTCTGTAAGAGATTGTACCAGTAATTTCTCATATTGCGAGGCTGAAAAAAGGTTCATCCACCATTGTCTCCTCCGCAGAGGAGTAATCGGTTTATATATATGTTTGTGGGTTCCAAGTAATTTTCTAGAAAACAAAAGAATTATGATTTCTTACATATAGGAGAGAAAGGCCAGGTAGAGAGGTAGTTAAAATGGTTGTAAAGGCAGAAGGATTTTTATCTTAATGCATTCTATCCATTAGGATAAAAAGCCTTCTGTGTGCAGCAGCCCCCATCAGCCCCTCTAATACTTACCTGAGCCCCATCTAGATCTGGCGATTTTGCAGAAGTGTCTCGGCTGCCTGGGACTCCCCTCCTCATTGGCTGAGACAGCAGCGAGGTGCCATTGGCTCCCGCTGCTGTCAAAATCAGTCAGCCAATGAGGAGAGAAAGGGGCCTGACTAGGGCTCTGTGTCTGAATGGACAAAGGCAGCTGTGGCTCGGCTGCCCCATAGCAAGCTGCTTGCTGTAGGTGCACTTAACAGGAGGGAGGGGCCCGGAGCACCAAAGAGGGACCTGAGAAAAGGAGGATCTGAAATCCTTACACAGAGCAGGTAAGTATAATATGTTTTTTGTTTGTTTTGTTTTTTAAGTTAAAAATAACAAAGACTTTAGTATCACTTTAAGCAGAGGACAAGCAAATTAAAGCCCAAATCCGGCTTTTTTTTTTTAAAGCAGTTACAACATTCTGTCTTTTGGAGGAAATTTAAAAAAATATAAATACAATGTGGCTGTTATTGTCACTTTTGCTGCACAGCTTGGCCTGTATGTAAAATGTGGAACTAAAACTAAAGGCACGTGAAATGGAACAGATATAAGGAAAAGTGTCATTACAAGTATTACCACATACAAATAGCAAAATAAAATATCTGTCATTATAGTGGGCCCAATAAAAAAACTTTACATATCAGTCTGTCTACTTGTGGCTTCACTTTCTGACTGTGAGGGACAGCAAAACTTGAGAAGAAGGTTGTAAAACTCTACACAGCAGCTGACAGCATCTATTTCCAATCAGCAGAAAGTCTGCCCTAGATTTAATGTATAGAATGATGTCTGCTGCACATAGAAGCGCTGCATTTATTACAGGCTCAAAAGGTTTTAGAACAATAAAACAGGGATTTAGGCTTCATGCAAATTTGTCATTTAGCTTCACTGCATAGGGCACTGGAATTTAGCTGCGGGCAGAGGGCACAGGAATGGCATCCAACTGCACTGTCGGCAAACCGCCTGTCAAACTGTAAAAGAGGCTGACAGCTACTGTCATTGGACGGGCTGAATGGTGGATCTAGCAGTTCGAAGGTTTAGGGCAGTATGCGTCCAGGCACAAACGCCCAGAATGTAAGGAGCCTGCATTCATCCCCAGGAACATACTGCCGTAAATGCTTGTACCGCTAGGTGCACCATCCCTGGTGGAGGCTACAAGTGGCAGTGCCGACAAAACATTGAGCAGGCATGATCCACTGCTGTCACTATCAGAAAGTTAGCCCAGAGCAACAAGACAAGAAGTGGATGAAAGAGGCAAAATAAAAGTTGCGCAGTTATGGTTTAGCTCTACCTGTTCTCTAATCAGTTTGTACAATTGTTGCTCCTCACACATAGGGCAGCCGATTCATTTTAATGGGCGGCCCTACACGTGACAAACTCAGTAGGTCAGCCCATTAAAATGTGCAAAACCACATGTCTTGCTTGCCATGTTTGTCGGAAAATAATGAATGGCACCACAAGCATAATACTGTTTTTTGATGGACCAATTGAATTTTGATCAGCGTATGGAAAGCTTTCCACACGTCATTAGAGTAGAAGCTTCTCTAATGGGTTTCTACTTTCAGAATGGGACAATGGATGCTGAACTCAACAGGATGGCTCACATTCAAAAATCAAAGCATTATCAAACATCTCAGGAAGCGTGTAGTCGTGTAATGTAGTCCACATGTGCACCTGTTAACCTTTTTGCTGCCTGAGCTGTTTTTTCACACATTGAAAAAATAATTTTAGGCATGAAGATTACACAAACCCCCCCAAACATTATATATTTTCTGAAAGCAGACACCCTAGAGAAAAAAAAATAGTGGTAGTTAAAATTTTTTACGTCACATGATATTACCACGAAGGTCTAGGAAACACAAAATTTCAGTAAAAAACACACTAAAGTGAATTTCAGCACAAATAAATGCAATAAACTATATAATATTTTGGTAAAAAATAAATGCAATAAACTATATAATATTTTGGTAAAATATAAAAGCTGAGGTTGCACCAAGTAAATAGATACCCAACATGTCAAACTTTAAATTTGTGTGCGCCCATAAAATGGCGACAAACTTTAGTACCCTATATTTTCTATAGGTGACATTTCAAAAGCCCCCTATAGGTTAACAGTTTAGTGTTACAAAGGTGGTCTGGTGCTATAATTATTGCTCTCACTCCAGCATGCGTGGTCATATGTAACAAGTTCATTGTAATCAAGGGTTTCACACGGAGGCGCCCCCAACGTGCGCGTTTACGTTTGTACGTGCATACATGTGAGGACTTTCACATTTTTTGGGTGGAGGATTTTATGTGCTTGCACCAGTACCAGGGGTGTGTAGAGGCATGCCTCTGCTTATCAGTTTTACACACAATCCAGTAGCTGCAGCCCCCCCCCCCGGTCAGGTCCCTAAAACACATGGACCAGTATGATTAAATTATCAAATAATTACAACAATAATTTGTTCTGGTATATAGCGGTCATCCCTGAGAAATTTTAACATTTCAAACACAATCAGTAATTCAGTTAAATTCCCCACCATAGACCAGCATCACTACTGGCAGAGATCGTCCACACTATGTATGGGGAGCACAATTCACCTGCTTGGAACAAGAATGTAGAATTCTTGACTTAGACCCCTTTCACACTGGGGCGTTTTGCAGGTACTACAGCGCTAAAAAAAGCGCCTGCAAAGTGCCTTGAAAGAGCTGCTCCATTCACTCCAATGTGAAAGCACCGAGGGCCTTCACACTGGACCGGTGAGCTGGCAGGATGCTAAAAAAGGGCCTGCTAGCAGCATCTTTGGAGCGATGTGTATACCACTCCTCCACCGCTCCTGCCCATTGAAATCAATGGGGCAGCGCAGCTATACCGCCAGAAAAGCAGCAACCCCCTGTATTAACCGCCACTAGTGGCCGAATACCTCTGCAAATATGACAGTAAAGCGGCACTAAAAATAGCGGTGCTTTACCGCCGCCCCTGCTCCAGTGTGAAAAGGGGCCTAACATTCTAGTTGTGGGATCTGCCTGGTAGCCATGCTAATACTCTGACGTCTTGCTTTCTAAATAACTGACCTAGAATAATTATGCAGATGCCTTCACAAATAGATAGTGAAGGACTGTGGGTAGATATAAAAAAGGTCCTTATTTGATTCAGTTATGTATTAATAAAATCATCAAATGTACTTTAAACGGTACCTCAAACTGATTTTAGTCTTCTACAAACCCTACTCCTGCATATCTGGGAAAGGAAATGGCTGTACCATTAGAAAATAAGGCTGTGCTGCACTAAAAAATTCAGTCAGTCCATTTTGGTCCAAGGAACAATCATACAATTTTCTGATAGTGTGTGACAATGTTGGACAGCCGATTCCGACCAAATTTTTTTCCGAAGGGACAAACTCCAAAATTTTTCTCACACAGGAACCAAACGATCGATTTTCGTTTAATTTACCATTTTCGTACAAGTAAAATCAGAAACAAAAGACTGCGCATGATCAGAAACAATAAACAAAAAAAAGCCTTTGCCGTACGAGAATTTTCGTACATTATTTCCTTCCTCGGTTCTGACTTGCTGTCAAACGAGGAAAATCAGATGATCGCTTGACCAATTTTCTTATAGTGTGTACCCCACTTTACACTAGGTGTTCGCTTACAGGGGTAGAGAGAACAGGGGTGATCACCTTTCTGACAGTCCTTTGATGTCCATCATGAAGTGGGGTGGGCTGGTGACCAAAGTGTCCTACAAAACTGTAATGAAGTAACTCACCAATCTAGCTAGTCCGACAGAAACAGAAAGAAAGGGCAATTCCATTTTTCAGGCATCTCGTTGAATGATTTTGCATCGTTTTAAATGATAAGGTCACCATTTGTAAAAATAAATAATAAATAAAATACATATCTTTTTGCAGGTAAAACAAAGAAAATGTGCATTTTTTTTTTTTTTTTTTTACATTGCAGCTTGTAAAGCATTGTCAGGATTCTGCAGACTCTCAGTCAGCTGCATGCCTATATCTCCTGTATGGACAGTTCATTGAGAACTGCAAGCCATCTGCCATAGTGGCTGATGGTACTTGTACTTCATTCACAGACATTTGTGAATGACTAATGAGGCCACGAGGGAGGAGCCCTACATGGTGACTCTGTTTTTGAAACAGAGTTCCACACAAAAAAAGTAGAACTTCCGCTTATCTGTCTCCTCGCCCCTCCGGTGGCATCTTTCAACGGGTACCCGTTTTTGGCAGGTACCCTTCCCAACTTGCAGAGATGGTGCCGTCTCCCAGAAGGTCATCCCTCTCCTCCTTCCTCAACTGCCGGGCCAATTAGGAGGCACAGCATGCTTCATGCATGTACAGTAGGGAACCAGCTGTGAAGCAGAAAGGCTTCACTGCCGGGTTCCCCTAGCAGGAATGGCAGCGGCTGCACCCAGCACCCCTTCCCAAGATCGTCAGAGGTGCCGAAATTGCGGGCTCCCTGGACAGGCAAGTGTCCCACTATTAAAAGTCTGCAGCTGCAGTATTTGTATTTGAGTTTTAATTTTTCGTAGGGGTGCTGGACCTTCTCTTTATATAGTGACAGCGGGTGCAAGGAGAAGATCCCCTCTGCCCACTGTCCTGGGGGAAATTTGGAAGTGCAGGCAGGTGCTGTACTGTAACATCTTACATGTTATATCCTAAATGCGGGTGAAAGATATGGTGGACTTATCCTTTAACAGAGCAAAATGACATGGCTATCTTGTCTGAGAACAGAATTTCAGTCTCCAAAAGGTTAAGGAATGTGCAAATATTAAACTTTCCTCAAAAAAGTGAAGTTCTGCTAATTACAACTTCTCTTTTTCTTTCTGATGGAAGTTAATTAATGTGTCCTATATTAAATTGTGTGAAACGAGGAAATGGTACTCATCTGTGCTGCTTTTCTGCGGTTTTTAGAGACGTATCATTCCCCAATTATTGAAATGAGCTGGCAAAGACAGCATTCATTTTAGCTTCACGAGCTGGCAATAAACAATGCCACCAGTGGAGCAGAAAAATCAATTTCAACTTTAAACTGAGATCAGAACGAGAAAGACCACAGTGAGAAGAACATCTTGTTGTCGATTAAACACTTTGCATGCTCCGGTACAAATCGTACTGAAAGGAAAGAAGTAAACAAACCCAAATCAAGCTGTAAGACATATACAGCTACACCACAGGAAAAAAAAGTGCTAATCTGAATGCTAAATAAAACTGCCATTGAAAAGTTAAGTTCCGAAATTAAACTCACAATTGTTTCTTTTTGTGTGAAAAGAGGACTTTTCTCTTGGCTTTCAGAGAATGCTAAGCTTCAGCCTGGAGCTTAAATTTAAAGCCTAACTCCGGTTTACATTTATTTTAAATAGTTTACTTGGGCCAAGCTGACCCAGACAAGCTATTTCCTTTACCAACTGATGCACCTGCTGTCACACGGTAGAAACTGTATGTAGCAGAGAGGTGGGTGAATGACATCACAATCTCCACCTCAGCCAATCAGAAGAAGCCTTGTGTTTGCTGATAAACAAGGCTTCCTTGTGAATGGCTGAGCAGTCTGACTTGATTTGGTTTCGGCAGCACAAACTCGAGTCAGGCTGAGCCTTTATTTTACTGAAAGGGTAGTTGATGCTTGGAATAGACTTCCAGCATAGCTAGTGAGCCAGTCAACAGAAAATGGCTTCAAGCATGCTTGGGATAAACATAGATTTATAGTCAGACAAAAAAAAAGTTAAAAAAGAAAGAAAAGAGAAACATTTTCTAAAAAAGGGCAGACTTGGTGGCTGCGGAGCGAATTGCACATGGGTCCTGTCTTTGGCTCAGTTTCAGGTAAGAATTCAGGCCCGATATGTCCCTGAAATAGAGAACAGGGATGCACCGGACCCCTGCTGTCAGCCACATCCGTCTGCAGTGTGAACCCGGCCTTAATGTTTTTTCAATGTGTAAGCTGTGCTGTCAGGGTTCATCTGGATTCAGTTCCTAATATTAGATGCGCTCCAGTTACAGTGAAACAAAGTTAAGAATTAAATGGTATTAGTGATTTCTAGAGTATCTGATTTAAAATGAAAGTCTTGGTTTTAGACTGGGATTGCTCTTTAACCATCGAATGGTGGCTACAGCACAGTAGTCTAGTCCTGGGAGGGCATATACTAACGTCCTCTCAAAACTACCCCCCTCCCCACGCAGCATACATACATCCAGTGCGCTCTGTGATCCTTCGGACACAGCTGATCACAGATCGGGTTACAGGGAAAATCACAGCCACCCTTAACCATGTGATCAGCTGTGTCCAATCACAGCTGATCACAATGTAAATACACTTGATGGTTATCGGCATTCCTCTCCTCATGCTGTCACTGCGTGAGGAGAGGAGAGAGCTGGTAACTGGTAGTGTGAAAGAGGACAACAGCTACACTGATAATCAGGGCCTATAAGTGCCCATCAGTGCCGCCTCAGTGCAGCCAATCAGTGTGCAGGGCTGCCTTCAGCAAAAAAATAAAAAAAAACCAGTAGTGATTAAATACCACCAAAAGAAAGCTCTATTTGTCTGAAAAAAATGATAAAAAGTTCATATGGGTACAGTGTTGCATGGCCACGCAATTGTCACTCAAAGTGTGACAGTGCTGAAAGCTGAAACTTGGCCTGGGCAGGAAGGGGGTGAAAGTGCCCAGTAGGCAAGTAGTTAAAAAGAGGACCTTCAGCTTACCTGCCCCCCCCCATTTGTTTTAAATCTGTGTCCCTGCTTACCTGATGGTGTTGTAAGCACAGTTTGCATACTCAACCAGCCACCGAATCCAGCTTTGTCCCACTGACTCCAGGATATGTGTAGAGGAGGGGAGGAGGATTGTAGCGGGGGGGGGGGGGGGGATAGGTAACTTGTCAAAATGGGCGAAGTTCCACTTTAAGGACTTTTGGGAAAAAAATCTAAAACACTACTTACCTCTGCTCCCAAGCTCAAAGACACAATCTCATCTTCAAACGCTGAATGAGTATCGATGTGTGGGGGAATGCCTGGGAAACGGTGGGAATGCATTAGAATTTTTCACTGCAGTGTAAAAAAACAAAACAAAAAAAAAGCCTGTAGACAATTTTAGAAAAATGAAGTTCTGCTATATCACTTCAGGTTGGCCCCTTTTGCAGGTATAGCTATGTAGAACATTAAAAATAAGTGTCTATACTGTTTAAGATCCAGTAATACACTGAGAGCTGGTCACAATCTCCTGACATGCTAATCGGATGTGGGAAATTGGTTCACAGGGGTGTGAACCCAGTCTAAAAGAAAAGTTTGGGTTTTAGGGAAAAAAAAAAAAAAGATATAGATATAATATACACACACACACACACACACACACACATATATACTCACCTAGGTGGATGCAGCATCGATCCGTTTGATCAATCTCTGCTCTGCCTCTCCAGCACTCACTGGAATGTTGGCCTGTGTGGGGGATGGGAACTGCTGGTTTAGGCCTCAAGTACACTGCTGCTGCTAAACGGACGTTTAGGAGCAGTTGGGCATTTTTTTCCAACTTCCCCTGAACTCTCCTCTGTTATCTTATCAGTACATGTACACAGGGTCGTTTATAGTAGTTTCTAGGCCAGCCTTTTTCAACACAGAGGAACCCTTGAAATAGTTCTCCAGTCTTGGGGAACCCCTGCTAAAAATTGGAAGTCTACAACTCATGATACATTAGTGTGATGGTCAGTGGGAAGAATTGTCCTTACACCTGTGGTCATTGGGAAGAATAACCTCCTTACAGATAGCTAAAAAGATCAATGGTGTCAGTGGGAACTTATCTGAGAGGCAGAAATTGCCCAATGCTGAAGGAACCCCTAGCAACCTCTGGAGGAACCCTGGTTGAGAATCACTGTTCTAGGCAGTTGAGTTTAGAGGCTTTTTTTTGGAACACAAAAAAATGGGTTCAGAAGCTGAGTTTAGAGGCATTTCAAACTCCAAACTCTTCTTCTAAACGTGGCTAAACGCTGTAACGCGCATTTAGTTTACAGACGTTTTTCATTTTTAGCTATTTTGAAAAAAAAATAAAAAAAATTTTTTAAACGCTTCAAAACACAATCACGGCAAAACGCTGCTAAACGTGGAAAAACTGACATTTTAAACGTGGGTTACTATATGTTACGTTAAATAGTTCAGGAAAGGTTGTAAAAACGTCCCGTGTACATTAAGCCTTAGTCTCCCAGCAGCTTACTGAGAAGGCTGATCCAGCTGCCGGTCCAGTCATCTGGGTGGATTCTGACTGTAAAAGTTGGGATCATTCCAAAGCCTGGACTGGCTGAAAACAGGTCATAGGAGTGCAGAACAAACTGCACTCCTATGACCTACAGGAGAAGTATAGTATAGTTAGTTTTGGCCATACTTCTCCTTTAACGTACATGCAAACCCTAACAATAAACTTCTCTAAGACCTCATGTACACTGCTGCTGCTGAACAGACGCTTAGGAGCAGTTGGGCATTTTTTTCAACTTCTCCTGAACTCTCCTCTATGTTATCTTATCAGCACATGTACACAGGTTTGTTTATAGTCATTTCTAGGCAATTGAGTTTAGAGGCTTTTTTGGAAAGCAAAAAAATGAGTTCAGATGCCGAGTTTAGAGGCATTTCAAGCGCCAAACGCTTATAAATGCAGCCAAATGCGGTAAATTGTGTTTAGCCGTGCTTCGTTTACAGACGTTGTTCATTTTTGTCTATTTTATTTTTTTTTTAAAGTAAAAGAAAAAAATGTTTTCAAACGCATCTAAATGCACATGTGGCAAAACGCCGCTAAAAACACAGCATGTAAACGTGTCAAAACGGATGTTTTAGTCGTGGGTTACTATCTGTCAAGTTAAATCATTCAGGAGAGGTTGTTAATCCCGTGTACATGAAGCCTTACAGTTTTTGGTCTGTTAGGTATACATACCATTGGAAGTGTTCTGAGCTGCCCTGTGTCCTCTGCATACTTCCTATGTTATCCCAAAGAGCCTTTATAGCTCTTATCTTGGGCACCAGAATGATTAAGCTTTATGTTGTAGAGATCTGACATTAGTGGAATAGTTTAGCAAAAGTCAACAGGGCAGGGATGACACTACAAAATCCACAAAATGGTGTTCTGTCAGCCTACAACAGGACTTACAGGAGATGTGCTGCATTTCTTTTCTTTTTTTATCTGGCCTTAACATACATTTCAACAAACAATCCTTATAGTGCTATGGTTCTTTTATGCCTTCATCAGAAAATAATTCCCACCGGCTCACCTTGTCCTGGCTCATACTGGTTCACTGTTAGTTGGTCAGGTTTGTGTTTTATAAGCCCTTGTTGGAGGCATTTGTCCAGTACAACATTACAGGACTCTGGGAGGCCTGTGAATAGAGAAACAAACATTCTTACACACACTATGGATATATTGTGGATGACTATAAATAAATAAAAAAGTGAAACATATAGCAATCTGAGACAGAAAGAGAAGTATTTAACATAAATGCATTTGCAATATATCTGTATGTTTGAAGGATAGTCACTACTTTTAAAATATAACATGCTTGGTGAAAAATGACAAACAATGATATCACTCCTACTGCAAAACATGCTCCCTGGTTTCTATATATCAGGCATCATTAAACGGTCTATTTGGAGTCAGTGTCCCACCCAGACCACCCTGCTTATGCCATTTAAAGTGGTTGTAAACCCTTACAAACCACTTTGACCTACAGGTAAGCCTAGATTAAGGCTTACCTGTAGGTCCAAGAAATATCTCCCAAACCTACACGGTTTAGGAGATATTTGCCCGTGCGCCATAGACAGCGGCGCGCAGGCGCACTGAGCGTGGCACCCTCGATAACGAAGATGCCGCGCATCTCGGCTCCCGTGCGCATGCGCAGGAGTGACGGCTTCGCTGAATGACAGCGGCGGAGCAGTGAGACCCACCGAGAAGATGGATGCGGCGGACTACAGGGGACATCGGTGACTTCGCTGGCTCCTGTGTCAGGTAAGTGACACATAATGGACTACTATGCGATGCATAGTAGTCCATTATGCTTTGCCTTTGCAGGGAATGAAAGAGGAAGTAAACTCATCAGGGTTTACTTCCTCTTTAAGGAGAAGTACAGTGCTGGACATAGGGCAGGAGGCACAGTAGCACTTTGGAGGGGGGAGAGGGAGCTGCCAGTTATTTTTTTATATTAACAAGCTGGTGGTTGGTTGCTAGGGCTGCCTGCATCCTAGCGACCAATCACCTGCTGGCAAACCTTTAAAAGTTAACTCCGGCAGTTCCTCCCCCCCCCCCCCCCCTAATCCAGTGCTGCTGTGCCTCCCGTCCTCAGTCCAGAAACTGTGTGAAAGTCGCTGCATCCTCTTAGCCGTTTGCTCTGTGTCCAAGCATGCAATACTCAACATAGTGGAGGTCCAGCTTGTTGTTAGCTTTTAGTGGAGTGGAATGTGGGTGGAGTACCTGGAATGGAGACTGTGTTTAGTACATGGTGAAGTACTGTACACATTGTGGTGATACCAGCGATATGGGTAACTTGTGTATGGTGTAGCCAGTGTGCCCCCCCACATGTAAAGCAATGGGGAACAGTGTGAAGGGAGCAGAGGACATGGCCGTGGAGGGTGCGGGGGTTGTGATGCGAAGGGTTAAAGAGTGAATGGTTGTAAGGGGGAGCAGAGGTCATGGTTATGGGGGTGATAAGGGAGGCAGAGGAAAGGGTGGAATTGTCATTTGCAGGGAGGACCGAGGACACTAATGCAAGAATGCTATTGTGATATTAGAGGGGGGCAGGCATTGATGTAAAGGATCTCAGTCACCGCACAAATATGCAATCTGGACCTCTGCTGGAAGAAAATTTTACTAATCGGACCTTTGTAAATTTAAATTCAATACTCCTGGTATACAATTTTTGAGTGCAGATGCTCTCTAGGACCAATTTATGCTAGACATGGTTCAGGCGAGTGCTGGAATACCCCCCCCCCCCCCCCAATTGTCAAATAGACCTGAACACACTTCTCCGATCTAGGGCAGGTTAAAAGCAAAAGCATCAACAGGCGGCACAGTGGTGTAGTGGTTAGCACTCTCATCTAGCAGTAAAAAGGGTCTCTCGTTCGAATCCCAACCACGACACTACCTGCCTGGAGTTTGCATGTTCTCCATGTGCTTGTGTGGGTTTCCTCTGGGGTACTCTGGTTTCTTCCCACACTCCAAAGACATGCTGGTAGGTTAATTGGCTTCTGTCCAAAACTGGCCCTAGTATATGAATGTGAGTTGGGGACCTTGGATTGTGGCTCCTTGAGGGTAAGGACTGAAGTGAGCGTGCGATGTGTGTGGGGAGCGCTGTGTTAATTAACAGTGCTATATGGGTACCTTAAATAGATAGGGATAATTGTAGACACTCACTCAGGTTGAATTGGATGGACTGGTGTCTTTATTCAACCTTACTAACTATGTAACAATTTTTTTTTGAGATTAGCATTGTTCTGGTTTGTAATATGTAGATCGGGGTGCCTAAGCGGACACAGACACAGCCCACTCTACTCTATGGGACCTCCGATCTGCCCAGATGGAAGGGGACAGATCTCTTTCCGTTTTTATTTTTGTTTTTTAGCGGATCTAATTGAAGGTAGGCAAATGTAAAACGGACACAAGTCTGTTTACATTTGACCCTCCATAGAGGTGAATGGAGGGTCTGATTGGGTCGGACCGATCGCGTGAAAGTGGCCTAAGGCTGCTGTGGTTTACCCAGAGAAGTTCCCCTCTGTTTTTCTTGCAGGTTAGCTGCACTTTGCCATATAGACTTATATTATATCCTGCAGGTGTGGTACACTTTCTGAAAACACACCAAACCCATAGGTAATAAACATTAGTCTATGGCTCAGTGCAGATAGCCCGCAGGTGCACTGCAGCAGCGGGTCAGTTTGAAAGCAGCCCGGTAACCACTGAAGAACAGATATGCTCATATATACACTGTGATTTTAGTATTAAACATACCTTTAAATAACAATCTTCCATTTGGCCATCGCCAGCTGTTGCTGTCCCAGGCAGAGTGCATTTGGTATCACTCCACCTGTGACAGGAGTTGGCGATATACAGGAAGTATTGTCTGTGGCTCTGCTCTCTAGCTGCTTGCTTCCTCTGCCGCTGACTTCATTCACAACACTGATGCTCTGGGATGGCGGGTCTGGAATCCGCGATCTGGGTTTGCCAACCAGCCATCCCAGAGCAGGAGGTCGCACCCACTGGTTGGGAACCCCTGATCTAGATGGTGTCAGAGAGCGAGCACCTCCTTCTCTTGCTGCCTTACTGGGACTGAGACATGCAAAATGATCTTCCCAATTCCCCTGGACACCATTTAGACTGCAAGTGAAAGAAGGAGTTCACTGTCTGACCCATGAAGTTTAGCTCATCACAATGGGTACTCTGATTGGTAGTTAAATATGTGTCCTAAAACTGTTGTTGACCAGGGTTCCTTGGCAATCATGTCTTCCACTGCATGTTACTACCTTTCTTAACTTCTGTGCACCTTCTGAACCTGTATTCATTTTGTTACGAAGAGCTCTACATCCAAGGAACGCGTCACATAGCAGCTATACACCTGTACGTTGCTCTACTGTGAACAACCCTGGGTGGGCTGCAACTTATAAAAGACAAGTATTTGGCGCAAATCAAAGATATTAGATTCCCACTACAGAACAGAGTCTATAAAAGTACATAAAATAGTGAGTGCAAAAAATGCACTGCTTTGTCAAGTCCAAGAAAAAGAGAATTGGATGCTGAGGGGAGGGGGGGAGAGAGATGAGGGGGAGTGAGGAATCCGCATACAGGGCTGCCACCTTGGGAGAGCTGAAACTTAAGCTCCTGGATTGCTGTAGATAAAAAAGAAAAAAAGAGAGAGGGGCGCCCCTGGGTGCAGATTTTTCAAAAGGTTTTAATTACAATGTAATAGTCATAAAATTTTGCACTCACATTTAGTAGGCAAAAAATAGGCATTGAACACAAGGGGTCATCTGGTGTATCTGATTTAAAACGTCAGCCAGTGATCCGGTCCACATCTGTCATCTTGTTATTCCTGTTCCTCTCAATATGGTCCACTACAGGTGTTTAGGAAGCAGCCGGCTTATGGTGGACGCAAGATGTGTAGTTTTAAAATGAGGCTTGGGAGGCAGAGATGACCAGGGCGCGGAGCTGTGACGTCATAGAACATGCGACGCGTTTCTTTAGCGTGCGGGTCGAGATTGTCGGACGACCGCGCTCTTTCATCAGGCAAATCAGAGTAAAGTGAAGGGGACCAGGAATTTAAATAGGGGCAGGTTAAGAACAGTAGGCGTGGCTAGCGGCGGACTAGGGACGAGTGAAGGGGCGTGGCTAGAGCCGAGTGTGGGGAAGGAATCGATGGGTAATGAGAGGGGGAGGGAGGTAGGAGAGAGCAATAGCGGCATGATATAGAGAAGGGGAGGGGAAGATGAGACCTATCGAATGATACTGCAGCAAAAAACGTCTATGGGGAAAATCTTATGTGCATGTAGGCAAATACGTCTATGGGGAAATCTTATGTGCATGTAGGCAAATATATAGATAGATGGGAAAAAAAAGGGGGGGGGGGGGAACTTGTACAGTTAGCATGGGCCAGGGTTATATAAAGAGGGAAAGTAAGGGAAATGTGTAAAACTATAAGAAAGATTAAAGATAATGGAAAATAATGATGGGAGAAGGTAATTCACTGGTAAGAAATATGTATGGGGAAATTGAGAGAGGTATACATATATATACATATATTGGTACACATATATACATATATATCAAGAAAAAATTATATGAATAGAGTGTGAAAGAATATGTATGGTAAAAGAGGTATATATAATGAATGGGGAGGGTGAGTATGAAAAGAGGGGGGGGGGTCGTCCGACAATCTCGACCCACACGCTCAAGAAACGCGTCGCATGTTCTATGACGTCACAGCTCCGCGCCCTGGTCATCTCTGCCTCCCAAGCCTCGTTTTAAAACTACACATCTTGCGTCCACCATAAGCCGGCTGCTTCCTAAACACCTGTAGTGGACCATATTGAGAGGAACAGGAATAACAAGATGACAGATGTGGACCGGATCACTGGCTGACGTTTTAAATCAGATACACCAGATGACCCCTTGTGTTCAATGCCTATTTTTTGCCTACTAAATGTGAGTGCAAAATTGTATGACTATTACATTGTAATTAAAACCTTTTGAAAAATCTGCACCCAGGGGCTGCAACTTATAGGCTACATTTAACTTTTTTGAGCAAATAAAATTTTTACAGATCATTTGATAGGGCTAGTTATCTTTCCTTAAATCAGTTGTCTGGAAAAAAGCACACAGATCATGCACTCTAGCATACTTTTTGTTCGGTCAAAATTAGTATAACCTGCATATTTTTATCTGACTATCCAATGACGCTCCCTGAGAAAGGGGATGGTTGGTAGGACTTACCTCTCAGAGTAAGTGAAGTTGCGCTTTTAGAAGCAATAATATCAGAAAGAAGAGCCTTTGGATAACAAAGGTCTGTCTTCATATGCTCTATAATATATCCCTAATGAGAACCCAAACTAAACACAACATTTCACTCAGAAATCAGTTATTTGTAGACTAATGCTGGGTACACATGGGCTTTTAGTTCCCCTGTCAGAATAAAAAGGCACAGCGGGGGAGATCACTACACCAACATCACATGTGTTAGTACAGCTGTCAGCCTGCTGGTTTTAACGAAAAACAAAACAAAAACTAGCAGTATATACCAAGCTTTAGCCTAAATAGACAAAAAACGCCTAATAATTCAGTGCGGTTGAAATAGCAGTTCATCAATAAAGTGGTTGTAAAGGTTCACATTTTTTAAAATGCAAATAAACATGCCTATACTTACCTGCTCTGTGCAAGGGTTTTGCACAAAGCAGCCCCAATCCTCTTCTTCTGGGGTGGCACGCCTGGCCCCTCTTCACCGGGTGCCCCCATGGAGAGATGCTTTCCATGGGGGCACCTGTGCGGGCGTGCGCTCCTGAGTCGCGATGCTGCATCCACTGACATAGACAGCAGGACTCGGCCCCTCCCCTGCTCTTATGTCATTGGATTTGATTGACAGCAGCAGGAGCCAATGGCTCTCACTGCTATCAATCTATCCAATGAGGACAGAGACAGCGGCTGGAGCCCTGAGACTTAACAACCCCTTTAATGTGAAACTCCAGCAACAAATACTTTTCTTTTAGTTATGGTACCTTTCTATCCTGGTGGCATTTAATTCAAAGGGTATTTCACCCCTTGCCAGTTATATAACAAGTCATGTCTTAAGACTTACCTCCAGGTAAAGGCTTGTCCTTGTCTATGTTATTATTATCATATCGGAACTCGTACCCAAAATGCTTCACTTGCCTGTGTTTTAACGCTTTCTGATTTTCTGAAATTATAAATCATGTATTCTGTAAAGCACTTTTGAACAAAAACCTTGAAAAAAAAAATGCAACAAATCTTTCGATACCTGCTCTGCGTTTACATTAGAAAGCTGCCAAGTTACTGCTGGAAGGAAGAGCAGAGGTGCTGAGGGGAAGACTGGAACAGACTTAGCTTGAATTTCTCCACAGTGCAGCTTCAGAGGTCAAGGATGGCTTGTATAAAGAGTTTGTTAACCCCAAAAAATGTTATACAGCACAGTGCTTGTGCTGTGTCATTTGGCCCCCTATAACACCTGGCTGATCCTAACAGTTTCTATCCTTCCCCCTGTATGCTGACTCCGATATATCAGGGCTGCTGAGCTCTGACACCAGAGTCAGCGTACGTGCCTCCATCTGCCTCCTGTGTCCTCTCCCCCCACTTCTCTCTGCCCGACAGCTCCATGCCCGCGCTCTCCCATCCTACTGCTCAAATTACTGTTTACCATATAATCATCTGTTTTTTACTGTAATGGCCCCCTGTGACTGTGTTTTATGAAAGTAATGCTATAGATACCTTGTTTACAGAGCACTGATCTGTGCTCATTGACCCATTCTCTCCTCTCTCGGTCCGACAGATGCAGTGGGCGGGGCTGCCTCTCTCCTCCCCTCCTAATGTCGGTGGGGGATTTTCGGTCCCGCCCACTGCAACTGTCGAGCCGAGAGAGGAGAGAAGCGGTGGGTCAATGAGCGCAGATCAGCTCTCTGTAAACAAGGTATATACAGCATTATTTTCATAACAGTCACAGGGGGCCATTACAGTAAAAAACAGAGCATTATGAAAAATTACATTGGTGGGTTAAAAACCACTTTAAGGGCACATACACACTGCAGCTCAAAAGGAGCTTACAGAAGTGGCTTCTACAGGTTTTTAAGCTCTTGTTTTTTCTGCCTGGAAACTCCCCTCCATGTTAGCCAATGTGTCCATGCACACTATGGCTTTTTCAGCATTTTTCAGGCATATGCTCCTGCAGGCAGAACCCCCCAAACTAGAGAGGACCTAGTGCTCCAAAGAGCTCAATAAAGTTTAAAAAAGCTCAAAAACATTGGTTACAACTTTTGTTTTGTTTATACAGTGGTTAAGAAAATATTATCTAGGAGGGTTGGTAGAAAAAAAAAAAAGAAAATCTCAAAAAATCTCAAAAGGAGCTCGAAAGAGCTTGAAGTATCTCAATAAAAAGGCGAGCAAGAGCACAAAATAGCACAAGCTTCATCAAGCTGAAATAAAAGCTCAAATGCCTGTTTTTTTTTTTTGTTTAGCTGCAGCATGCATGAACCCTAAAGCTCATTTACTGCATGTTAACAAAAAAGAGTTTTTTTAGATTTAACCAAGAACCACGATTCTTTGTTGAGATGAAATAGTTTAATTTTGGTCCCATCAAAAAATATTGACGTTTTCCAATCTGAATGAAGACCTGAAGCTATTGAGCAAAATGTAAAAATACACTTGTTGCTTTTATTATTTAAAAAAAAAAAAAAAAAAAAAAAAGGGGGGAAATATTGCAAGATTTATCTCATTCTAACTAAAAGTGTTTTGGCATCTTTGGATATTTTACTTTATGTATATATCATCAATTTATTTTCTTATCCAAAATGTACTTTCCCTGTTAATATATGTATGCTGTAGCATTATACCTAGACTTTGCAATCTGCTTTGTGTGTAGATTTTGTAAGGCGCATACTTACTGCAGTTATCCGTCTCCCAGTGAATGCTTTCCAGTAACGTCAGTTCTTCTTCAGCCGTGACAAAATCTTCTACAATGATCAAGCCAGAAGGTAAGGGGAGAGGGGACATCGCTTGTACATCAACTGTAAATTAAAAAAGTGAAAGCACCATGTTTTTGGTCAATTTTATTTTAAAGTATCAATTTTTAGATTGAGGTTTGACATCATGTTTTTAATTTGTACGCAACCTGTATTTGTACTAAGAGTTAATACAGAGAGCAACCAAGATGGAGGCCGAATGTGTAAATACTGTACATCTGGAGGACATATAAAGTCAGTGTGGGGGAAACTCACATTATTGCAGGACAGCTAGACAACCTGATAATGTATAATATGAGGTGCTAGAAGAGTGTATCTTGTATCTACTGATATCTATACCTCCCAACTTTGTTGGGATGCGAATGGAGGGACACCTATCAGCAAAAGTATGCAGGCATAGGACACACCCCTTGCCACACCCACTTAAAAGGAGAATTGTATAAAAACAAGACTGGTTAAACACACTTGTGCTTTTTTTATACCAGTACTGTGCCTTTATATTGGCTTTTGGAATTTACAAATGCAGCAATTTAGAAATCAGATAAAAGGTTTAGCGCTGGAAAACACTTTTTGATAGGTAAAAAGTGCATTTTTATATACAACTAAATATATCAGACCAGGCTATCTCCTCTCTGGCTACTTCTAAAGCACCAGGACTGGACGGTCTATCGCTTGAATTTTATGCCACCTACCTCTGAAACTTTGACCCCTAAACTCCATAACCTATATGAATCCATATTTGACACGGGAATCCTAAACCCCTCCATGAGAGAAGCACAAATAGTAGGAATTCCCAAGCCCGGGAAGGACCCAAACTATCCAGAATCATATACAGTGCCTTGGGAAAGTATTCGGCCCCCTTGAACTTTTCAACCTTTTGCCACATTTCAGGCTTCAAACATAAAGATATAAAATTTGTATTTTTTGTGAAGAATCACCAACAAGTGGGACACAATTGTGAAGTGGAACGAAATCTATTGGATTTTTGAAACTTTTTTAACTAATAAAAAAATGAAAAGTGGGGCGTGCAAAATTATTCGGCCCCCTTGCGTTAATACTTTGTAGAGCCACCTTTTGCTGCGATTACAGCTGCAAGTCGCTTGGGGTATGTCTCTATCAGTTTTGCACATTGAGAGACTGAAATTCTTGCCCATTCTTCCTTGCAAAACAGCTCGAGCTCAGTGAGGTTGGATGGAGAGCATTTGTGAACAGCAGTTTTCAGCTCTTTCCACAGATTCTCGATTGGATTCAGGTCTGGACTTTGACTTGGCCATTCTAACACCTGGATACGTTTATTTGTGAACCATTCCTTTGTAGATTTTGCTGTATGTTTGGGATCATTGTCTTGGAAGATAAATCTCCATCCCAGTTTCAGGTCTTTTGCAGACTCCAACAGGTTTTCATCCAGAATGGTCCTGTATTTGGCTGCATCCATCTTCCCCTCAATTTTAACCATCTTCCCTGTCCCTGCTGAAGAAAAGCAGGCCCAAACCATGATGCTGCCACCACCATGTTTGACAGTGGGGATGGTGTGTTGAGGGTGATGAGCTGTGTTGCTTTTACGCCAAACATATCGTTTTGCATTGTGGGCAAAAAGTTCGATTTTGGTTTCATCTGACCAGAGCACCTTCTTCCACATGTTTGGTGTGTCTCCCAGGTGGCTTGTGGCAAACTTTAGACGAGACTTATTATGGATATCTTTGAGAAATGGCTTTTTTCTTGCCACTCTTCCATAAAGGCCAGATTTGTGCAGTGTACGACTGATTGTTGTCCTATGGACAGACTCTCCCACCACAGCTGCAGTTCTCTGCAGTTCATCCAGAATGATCATGGGCCTCTTGGCTGCATCTCTGATCAGTCTTCTGTGGCTAAAAGTTGAAAAGTTCAAGGGGGCCGAATACTTTCGCAAGGCACTGTAAACAATATTAACCACTTTAAGACCAGGCCTATTTTTCAGACCTGTTGTTTACAAGTTAAAAGCATTATTATTTTGCTAGAAAATTACTTAGAACCCCCAAACATGATATATTTTTCTAACACCCTAGAGAATAAAATGGCAGTTGCAATACTTTTTGTCCCACCGTATTTGCGCAGCAGTTTTATGAGCACACTTTTTTTTTGGAAAAAATATACTTTTTTTGTATTAAAAAATAAGACAACAGTAAAGGAAAAGTAACCACATTTTTTTATATTGTGAAACATGATGTTACGCCGAGTAAATTGATACCCAACATATCATGCTTCAAAATTGGGCCCAATCGTGGAATGGCAACAACTTTTTCCCTTAAAAATCACCATATGCAATGTTTAAAAAAAAAAATTCTACAGGTTGCAGGTTTTGGGCTAGAATTATTGCACTCGCTCTACCAATCGCGGCGATACCTCACATGTGTGGTTTGAACACCGTTTTCGTATGCAGGCGCTACGCACATATGCGTTCGCTTCTGCAAGCGAGCTCGGTGGGACGGGGCGCGTTTAAAAAAAATAAATACATTCTATTATATTTTTACACAGTTCTTTTAAAAAAAAAATATTGTGTCACTTTTATTCCTATTACAAGGAATGAAACATCCCTTGTAATAGAAAAAAAAGCATGAAAGGATCTCTTAAATATGAGATCTGGGGTCAAAAAGACCTCAGATCTCATATTTACACAAATTTTTTTATAATTATATATATATATATATATATATATATATATATATATATATATATATATATATATATATATATATATATATATATATATATATATATATATATATGCTATGGGCGGAAGTGACGTTTTGACGTCGCTTCCTCCCTGCAATGGTATGGAGAATCTGCCACAGAGACCACTTTTATCTAAAGGCAGACCGCCCACTGAAGAAGAGAATTCCGGGGTTATGGTAGCTATCTGCTGCCATAACAACAATATCCCTCTTCAAACAGCCAATGCCAGTAAGTGTTAATATTATGGTTGTTTGATTTTTTATTTTTTTGTTGTGTAAGTTACCACAACACCATTATTCCATAGTTTTTAAGGTCAAAGATACGGTGTCCCTTGTTAATTTTCCATTTTATTGTTTTTAATGTAACTGTCTACTCCCAAACTGTCATTTGAAGATCAGGAACAATCTCAAGCTCACCAAACTTCTACTAACACGAAATTAGCAGAAGGGGCCCAAGGGGTGGCGCTTGAGAAATTAACTTCCTCTTTATACTCTCCTAGTACGTCACTACGTTCATGTTTGTCGATTTGCGGATAGTTAGTATGCTAGACAAAATCCTGCACGTGTCCTTTTGACAAAAATCAGACGCTCAGTCATACGAAAATCAAACCATGTGTACGAGGCTTAAGAGTTTAAAGAGGAAGTAAACCCTGATGGGTTTACTTCCTCTTTTTTTCCCTGCAAAGGTAAAGCATAATGGACTACTATGCATCGCATAGTAGCTCATTATGTGTCACTTACCTGACACAGGAGCCAGCGAAGTCGCCGCTGATCCCTGTAGTCCGCCGCATCCATCTTGCTGGTGGCGTCTCGCAGCTCCGACCAATGACAGCGGCGAAGCCGCGATGACGTCACTCCCGCGCATGCGCACGGGAGTCGCGTCTCGCAGCTCCGCCTCTGCCATTCGGCGAAGCCGCGATGACGTCACTCCCGGGCATGAGCACGGGAGTCGACAAATTAGGCAAATCCATTCTTGGATTTGCCGCATTTAGTGTGCCTGCGCGCCGCTGTCTACGGCGCATGCGCCGTAGACAGCGGTGCCCATTTTCGGGCAAATATCTCCTAAACCATATAGGTTTAGGAGATATTGCTTGGACCTACAGGTAAGCCTTAATCTAGGCTTACCTGTAGGTCAAAGTGGTTTGAAGGGGTTTACTTCCTCTTTAAATTCGTATGCAATCAGGCAGGCCCTTGCACTACATGGTTTTGGTAAATCTGAAGACAAAAATCTGCAGAAAATCTAATAGTGTGTATGGGGTCTTGCCATACAATATACAATTTTCTTGTTCAGCTTAGATTTATCAAAAACATATAATATGAGGTCACACCTAAGCCCTTTCAATTTGTATGCCATCTGGCAGGCCCTTGTACTACATAGTTGGAGGTAAATCTAAAGGAAATTGAATAAGAGAATTGTATAGTGTATGGCCAGCCTTAAGCCTCATACGCGATCCGATTGCTGGCCAACCGAGCGTCTGATTTTTGTCCAAAGGGCGTGTGCCAGGAACTTGTCTTGCATACTAATGGAACACAATTGTCGGCCAACAAGCACAAACGTAGTGAGGTACTATGAGGAATTTCAGCTCTTGAGCGCCACCCTTTGGGCCCCTTCTGCTAATTTCGTGTTTGGTGAACATTGATTCCGAGCATGCGTGTTTGTACTTTTGACTCCTGTGTGATGGATTTGTGTACTGACGATACGAAAATCTGACAACAGACCGTTGTCCACCGAAAATTTACTAGCCTGCCATCCAACATTTGTTGGCAGAAAGTTGGAAAACAATTGTCAAAAGGAGCGTACCAACGGTCAGATTTTAGGCCAACAGTCTGTCAGCAGACAATCCCCTGCCAACAATCGTACCGTGTATACGAGGCTTTAAGCCCCATACACTCTATTCGATTTTCTGCAGATTTTTGTCTTCAGATTTACCAAAACCATATAATATGAGGTCAAACCTTAAGAGTTTAAATTTGTATGAAATCAGGCAGACCCCTGCACTACATGGTTTTAATAAATCTGAAGACAAAAATCTGCAGAAAATCTAATAGCGTGTATTGGGCTTAAAGCCTCGTAAACACGGTATGATTGTTGGCCAACTGAGCATCTGATTTTTGTCAAAAGGGCATGTGCCAGGATCTTGTCTTGCATACTAACCTTACACAATTGTTGTGCCACAAACACGAACGTAGTGACATACTACAAGGAATTTCAGCTCTTGAGCGCCACCCTTTGGGCCCTTCTGCTAATTTTGTGTTTGGTGAGCATTGATTCCGAGCATGCCTGTTTGTACTTTTGTGTGATGGATTTGTGTACTGACCATACCAAAATCTGACGTCAAGCAGTTGTCTGTCAAAAATTTACTAGCCTGTCATCCAACATTTGTACTTTTTATATTTGATGGATCTGTTATTATTGTAATAAAAAAAATGTCTACATCAATATTTGTGTTGGCGGCCTGTCAAAGTCCCATATAGGGGGTATCTTCTTTTGTTCTATAACCAGGGATGGGACCACCATACTTTTTAACTGACATGGTGGAAGCCTCTCCTTTCTAAATGGAGAGACAATGCCCCCTGGGATATGTGACAGGCATATCCCAAGAGGCAAAGAAAGCCCAGTGCACGTCATTCGCCTAGGCCAGGAGTGTCCAAACTTTATAAACAAAGGGACAGTTTATTGTCCTTAAGTCTTTATGGGGGCAGGACTGTGGTCATTGGGAGGAGAAAATGTCTCAGGATCAGTGGGGGAAAAAATAATGCCCCATTGTTTGTTTCAGTGGGAGTAAACGTGCCTCATCATTGGTGTCACTGGGAAGAATTGTGGGCCATCACTGGTGTCATTGGGAAAAATTGTGCCCCATGATAGGTATTAGTGGGAGGAATTGTACCCCTTCATTGGTGTCCGTGGGAGGAATTAAGGCCCCAGGGACCAGATAAAAGCAAGGAAATGGGCACACCTGCCCTCTGGGCCATAGTTTGGAGACCACTGCCCTAGGCGAATCATGTGCACCTGGAGTGTGCTAAACTTTGTTCCAAAAAAAAAAAAAAAAGTAGAAATATTAAATACAGTGCCTTTCAAAAGTATTCACCCCCTTGGCTTTTTACCTATTTTGTTACATTACAGCCTTTAGTTCAATGTTTTTTTAATCTGAATTATAATGTGTGGATCAAAACACAATAGTCTAAGTTGGTGAAGTAAAATTAGAAAAATATATACATAAAACAATTTTTTAGAAATAAAAAAAATGATAGTTGGCATGTGCGTATGTATTCACCCCCTTTGTTATGAAGCCCATAAAAAGCTCTGGTGCAACTAATTACCTTCAGAAGTCACATAATTAGTGAAATGATGTTCCACCTGTGTGCAATCTAAGTGTCACATGATCTGTCATTACATATACACAGCTTTTTGAAAGGCCCCAGAGGCTGCAACACCTAAGCAAGAGTCACCACTAACCAAACACTGCCATGAAGACCAAGGAACTCAAGCAATTAAGGGACAATGTTGTTGAGAAGTACAAGTCAGGGTTAGGTTATAAAAAAATAAATAAATAATAATTATCCAAACCTTTGATGATCCCTAGGAGCACCATCAAATCTATCATAACCAAATGGAAAGAACATGGCACAACAGCAAACCTGACAAGAGACGGCCGCACACCAAAACTCACGGACAGGCAAGTAGGGCATTAATCAGAGAGGCAGTACAGAGACCTAAGGTAACCCTGGAGGAGCTGCAGAGTTCCACAGCAGAGACTGGAGTATCTGTACATAGGACGACAATAAGCCATATGCTCCATAGAGTTGGGCTTCATTGCAGAGTGGCCAGAAGAAAGCCATTACTTTCAGCAAAAACAAAATGGCACGTTTTGAGTTTGTGAAAAGGCATGTGGGAGACTCCCAAAATGTATGGAGGAAGGTGCTCTGGTCTGATGAGACTAAAATGAACTTTTTGGCCAAAGAAAATCTTTGTCTGGCGGCAAACCCAACACATCACATCACCCAAAGAACACCATCCCAACAGTGAAACATGGTGGTGGCAGCATCATGCTGTGGGATGTTTTCAGCAGTCGGGACTAGGAAACTGGTCAGAGTTGAGGGAAAGATGGATGGTGCTAAATACAGGGATATTATTGAGCAAACCCTGTACCACTCTGTGTGTGATTTGAGGCTAGGACGGAAGTTCACCTTCCAGCAGGACAAGGACCCCAAACACACTGCTAAAGCAACACTTCAGTGGTTAAGGGGAAACATGTAAATGTTTTGGAATGGAAAGCCCAGACCTCAATCCAATAGAAAATCTGAGTTTAGACTTAAAGATTGCTGTTCACAAGCGCAAACCATCCAAATATAAGGAGCTGGAACAGTTTGCAAATAGGAATGGGCAAAATGGCCAGTGGTAAGCTCATAGAGACTTATCCGAAGTGACTTGGAGCTGTGATAGCCGCAGAAGGTGGCTCTACAAAGTATTGACTTTAGGGGGTGAATAGCTATGCACATTGACTTTTTCTTTTATTTTGTCCCATTTGTTGTTTGCTTCACAATAAAAAAAATAAAAAAAATCTTCAAGGTTGTGGGCATGTTCTGTAAATTAACCACTTCAATACCAGGCACTTTCACCCCTTCCCACGTCCAGGACAATTTTCAGCTTTCAGCTCTGTCGCACTTTGAATGACAGTTGAGCGGTCATGCTACACTGTACCCAAACAAAATTGTTATCATTTTCCCACAAATAGAACTTTCTTTTGGACATATTTGATCACCTCTGTGGTTTTTATTTTTTTGCTTAATAAACTAAAAAAAGAACAAAATTAAAAGGGTTTTCTTTGTTTCGTTATAAAATTTCTGCTGTCAGCGCGAACCAAGAAATGCTGTTTACCGGCACTTCCTGGTTCACGAGATGATCGGCTGTGATTGGTTACAGCTGATCACGTTTGTAAGAAGCCTTGTCAGAGGCTCTTATCCTGATCGGAGATGTGGGGTGTCAGACTGACATGCCGCTCTAGCGATTGTCGCGCTACGTGCCCCTACGGGCGCGTGCTATCCTGATGGAAGTCATTTGACGCCCAGTCAGGAAAACAGAGCCACTTCCCGGCCGCCATTTGGCATACGTCGGGCAGGAAGTGGTTAAATGATGTAAATCCTCCAATAATCCACGTTAATTCCAGGTTGTGAGGCAACAAAACACGAAAAATGATAAGGGGGGTGAATAATATTGCAAGGCACTGTATATAGAAACACAACTATTTTGGGAAAGAGGCGTGGATAGCACTGAAGATTGCCAGGAGGGTGAAGATCTGCTTTAATGCTAGAAGATAGAATAATAATTAGAGTGTATAACAATAACACTCCTTACATGCTTTACTGGCACATAGTGAACTTTGCTGTGAAGCGTGGCCTAAAATATTTCGTATTGATGTTTTCTCTTCTATGAAGGGGGGAAAAAAAAAAGAAAAGAAATACTGCAAGCTGTCTGTTTAGGTGT